>NC_054830.1:74736931-75036931 GCF_018345385.1 Vulpes lagopus
ATGAGATGAAGTGAAGGGAATGACCTAGGTTTTGTGATGTAGAATTAGGTGGGCTGCTGTTAACCTGATTTACATCAGAAGGATTGTCTGCTTCCTGACTCAGAGGTTGACCACACAGGTAACTCAAACTAGAAAGTGAAACTAGCTAAGGTAATTATTCAACCAATATGCTATTACTGGATATTTAAATTACTGCCAGGTTTTTGCTTTCATTTTTTATCTATTTTTAAAAATCTGTCTTTTTTATTTTTTTTTTTTAATTTTTACTTATTTATGATAGTCACAGAGAGAGAGAGAGAGGCAGAGACATAGGCAGAGGGAGAAGCAGGCTCCATGCACCGGGAGCCTGATGTGGGATTCGATCCCGGGTCTCCAGGATCGCGCCCTGGACCAAAGGCAGGCGCCAAACCGCTGCGCCACCCAGGGATCCCTAAAAATCTGTCTTTTTTAGTTTGAGTATTGGTGTGCCATAAACCTCTTAGAAGTGGAAGCTATTCCACTGTAAATTTTTTTTTTAATTTTTATTTATTTATGATAGTCACAGAGAGAGAGAGAGAGAGGCAGAGACACAGGCAGAGGGAGAAGCAGGCTCCATGCACCGGGAGCCCGAAGTGGGATTCGATCCCGGGTCTCCAGGATCGTGCCCTGGGCCAAAGGCAGGCGCTAAACCGCTGCGCCACCCAGGGATCCCCCACTGTAAATTTCTTGACCCTGAACCTAGGAATGGGCAAGTTGGTCCTGCTCCCTTGTTTTTTGTTGTACAAATATTTATTCATCTCAAGTCGTCCTTTCAGCAGTATTTTTTTTTTTTAAGTAAACTCTACATGCAACATGGGGCTTGAACTCATGACCCCAAGATTAAGAGTCACATGCTCTTCTGACTGAGGCACCCCTTTCCTACTTCTTTGATTTGTAATCCCATCAGCATGCCTTCTGTTATCCTAAGTATTATGTGACATATATATTGAACTCAGTTACACTTACACACATTTATCTTTTTTTTTAAATATTTTATTTATTTATTCATAAGAGACACAGACTGAGAGAGAGAGAGGCAGAGACACAGGCAGAGGGAGAAGCAGGCTCCATGCAGGGAACCCGATTCAGGACTCGATCCCGGGACTCCAGGATCACACCCTGGACCGAAGGCAGGCGCCAAACTGCTGAGCCACCCAGGGATCCCCACATGAACTTAATCTTATCTTCAGTTACATTTCTATTTTACTTTTATTAGGTTATTTCACAGTGCAAAAGTCCTAGCGTTTTTACTTGAATGATGTCTAAGTTTAAAAGTAGTCTCAATTTAAATTAACTTCTGATTCCACAGAATTCCATTGCTAGTCTTAGTTGTACAGCAGCAAACTGCAGCTGTACTATCAAATTTCTTTTCCATTAGGATATATCAAATTCAAAATATTTAACACTGAAGCAACACTAATCATACATTGTTCATTTTCAAATTTCACCTATGGTCCCAGTAATGACCTTCAAAGTAATTTCACCTCCTGATCCAGGATTAAACCTTGATTCATGCTTTGCATTTTTGTTATCAGTTTTACTTAATCTCCTTTACTTTGAAACAGTTCTTCATTAAATTGTATTTTATAAGGATTTATTCATTTCATCTAAGTTGTCAAATTAGTTGGCATAAAGTTGTTAATCTCCTATTTTCCTTTTAATGTCTATTGGATCTGCAGTGACAAGCCCTCTTTCATTTGGGGTATTTGTCATTTTAGTCTATCTTTTTTTTTTTTAATTTTTATTTATTTATGATAGTCAGAGAGAGAGAGAGAGAGAGGCAGAGACACAGGCGGAGGGAGAAGCAGGCTCCATGCACCGGGAGCCCGATGTGGGATTCGATCCCGGGTCTCCAGGATCGCGTCCTGGGCCAAAGGCAGGCGCCAAACCACTGCGCCACCCAGGGATCCCCTTAGTCTATCTTTTTATTTGATCACTCTGGCTTGTAGTTTGTCAAATTTCTCAGGTTTATCAAAGAATCAAATTTCTTTGTTAATTTCTATTTCATTGATAATATGCTTTTCTTATTTCCTTCTTACTTTGGGCTTACTTTCCTTTTTTTTTTTTTCTTTTTTTTCCCCCTAACAACAACTTCTTCTTCTTCTTCTTTTCTTTTTAAGATTATTTATTTATTTATTCATAGAGACACACAGAGAGGGGGGAGAGCCTGACATGGGACTCGATCCTGAGTCTCCAGGATCACTCCCTGGGCTGCAGGCAGTGCTAAACCGCTGTGCCACCGGGGCTGCCCCTTTCCCCTAATTTCTTAAGATAAAGACTTGGGCCATTAATTTTGGGCCACTTTTCCAATATAAGTTCACTAAAATTATAAATTTCTTTTTTTAGCTTTAGCTTCATCCTACAAATATTTTCATTTTGTACTTCCATCATCATTCAGTTTAAAATATTTTCTAATCTCTGATGTGATTATTAGAAGTGTGTTTGATTTTCAAATAATTGGGAATAAATAAGGAATAAGATATTCTACATATCTTATTTTTTATTCATTTCTAATTTAATTCTATTATGGCCAGAGAAAATACTCTGAGTTCAGCATTTTTGCATTATTAAGATTACAACGCAGTGTATGGTTTATCTTGAATATACTAAGTGCGATTGAAGTTGTTGTGTTAGTGTTCTATAAATATTAATTAGATCAAGGTCATTGATGTGGTATATATACAATGGAATATTAGTCATCAAAAAACCTGAAATCTTGCCATTTGCAGTGAGGTGGATGGAACTAGAAGATATAAGAAGAAAGCAAATAAGTAAATACAAGAAGATAAGCAAATAAGATAAGCAAAATAATCAGAGAAAGTATCATATGATCTCACTCAAATGTGGAATTTAAGAAATAAAAGAGGATCATAGGGGAAGAGAGGAAATAATCAGACAAATCTGAGAGGGAGACAAACCATAAAAGACTTAATCACAGGAAACAAATTGAGGGTCGCTGGAGAGGAGGTGAGTGGGGAGGGATGGGATAACTGGGTGATGGACATTAAGGAGCGCACATAGTGTAATGAGCACTGGGTGTTATATAAGATTGGTGAGTCACTGACCTCTACCTCTGAAACCAATAATACATTATAAATTGATTAATTGAATTTAAATAGAATTCCAGTATTCTGGAATTCTTAGGTGCTACATTTTCTGTATGAGTATATGCAATATTATATTCATGTATATACATACTTTATATTTCAAGTATGTACAAATATGTATATTTAATTAGTTCTAGTTTGTTAATCATGTTTTTGATATCATTTTATCCTTAAGGATTTTTTATATGTTTTTTTATATGCTTGTTGTATCAGTTAGTGAAAGCAGCATAGTACCATCTCCCTACATGATTTTACATCTGTCCTTTTATGACTATAAGCTGTGTTTTATATATTTCGAAGCTCTATTGTAAGTGACATATAAATTCAGAATTGCCATATCTTCCTAGCAAATTAACCCTTTGTTATTGTAAAATGTTCCTCTTTAGATCTAGCTATACTTCTTTCATTAAAGTTGAGGTTTAGGGACACCTGGCTGGCTCAGCAGTTTAGCACCTGCCTTTGGCCCAGGGCATGATCCTGGGGTCCCGGGATCAAGTCCCACAGCAGGCTCCCTGCATGGAGCCTGCTTCTCCCTCTGCCTGTGTCTCTGATTCTCTCTCTCTCTCTCTGTGTATGTCTCTCATGAATAAATAAATAAAATCTTTAAGAAAAAAATAAAATTGAGGTTTAATGATATTAGTATAGCTATATCGTTTTTCTTTTGTTTTGTGTTTGCATGGCATTTTATGCTCTAAACTTTACTTTTAGTCTTTTTTATATTAACATATTCAAGAAACTATATCCAAGTTTATATCTATTTATATGTTATTTCAAATATTCCAGTATCTTTTAAAAATTTTTTTTTTAAATTTATTTATGATAGTCACACAGAGAGAGAGAGAGGCAGAGGGAGAAGCAGGCTCCATGCACCAGGAGCCCGATGCGGGACTCGATCCCGGGTCTCCAGGATCGCGCCCTGGGCAAAAGGCAGGTGCCAAACAGCTGCACCACCCGGGGATCCCTATTCCCGTATCTTTAAACTGTGGTATTATATCATTGACTTTTAATGTAATTACTGATATTTGGATTAAAGTTATAATCTTACTATTAAAAAATAAATTTATGGTTCATTTATGTCTGGCATCTAACACTCAATATTATGTTTGTGAGATTCATCCAGGGTTGAATGTAGTTATGATTCTTTTACTTTTATTGTTTTGATTCATTTATTTTTAATGCTGGGCTTCATAGTATTCTGCTCTATAAGTAGACCAAAATCTAGTCATCTATTTTATTGTTAATGGATATTTGGTTGTTTCCAGTTTTTAATATCTTGAAAAATGCTGCTATGAATATTTATGTATAACTCCTTATGCACTTGTGTACACATTTTTGTTGGGTGTATCTCTGGAAATGCAATCACTGGGCAAAAGTTATTCATATCATCACATTTAATAGATATGCCAAATTACTTTCTAAAGTGATTGCATCCATTTACATTCCTCTAGCAGGGTCTTGGTGATCCACTTCTTCTTCCTTTTATTTTTAAGATTTTATTCATTCATTCATTCATTCATTCATTCATTCATGAGAGACACACAGACAGAAGCAGAGACAGGCAGAGGGAGAAGCAGGCTCCTCGCAGGGAGCCCAATGTGGGACTCGATCCCGGACTCTGGGATCACGCCCCAAGCCAAAGGCAGAAGCTCCACTGCTCAGCCACCCAGGTGTCTCTTGGTGATCCACTTCTTAACCAACTCTTATATTTTCAGAATTAATTAATTAATTAATTTTTAAAAGATTTTATTTATTTAATCATGAAAGTCAGAGGGACAGGCAGAGGGAGAAACAGGCTCCTCGCAGGAAGCCTGGTGTGAGACTCGATCCTGGGACTCCAGGATCATGCCCTGAGCTGAAGGCAGATGCTCAACTGCTGAGCCACCCAGGGGTCCCGATTTTCAGAGTTTACAATTTTTGTCAATCTTATAGGTATAAATACACCCCATGATTTAAATGTGCATTTTAATTCATTCATTCATTAACTTATTTTTTAGAGAGGGAAAAAAAGAGGGAGGTGAGTGGGGAAGGGGCAGAGGGAGAGGGAGAGAATCTTAAGTAGGTGCCCCACACCAGCATGGAACCTGATGTGGGGCTCAATTTCACAACCCTAAGATCATGATCTGAGCCAAAACCAAGAGTCTGATGCTCACTGACTGAGCCATTCAGACACTCCTAAATTTGCATTTTTCTGATGACTAATGAAATTAAGCCTTTTTTCCATATGATTATACTTGTGTTTTCTTTTCTGTTAAGTCCCTGTTTAAGTCTTTTCTCGTATTCAACTGAGATTTTTATAAATTGATTTTTTAGGAATTCTTTATGTATTCTGTTTAATAATTCTTTTAAGGGGAACTTTTATTTTTTTTAATTTTTAAAGATTTATTTATTTATTTATTCAGAAATCGAGAGAGAGGGGCAGAGACACAGGCAGAGGGAGAAGCAGGCTCCACGCAGGAAGCCCGACGTGGGACTCGATCCCATATCTCCAAGATCACACCCAGGCTGCAGGTGGCGCTAAACCGCTGCGCCACCGGGGCTGCCCCATAAGGGGAACTTTTAAACAATATTTGTTGTATTCATTATATTTAATTAATATATCTTATTAGGTTCAGATGTACAGTATGATTCAGTAGTTCAGAGATACATTACTTAATACTTATCAAGATAAGTGTACTCCTAATCCCTTTTATCTATTTGACCCATCCCCCCCCACTTACCTTCCCTCTGACAACCATTTGTTTGTTCTCTACATTTAAGAGTCTGTTTTTTGTTTCTTTTTCTTCTTAGTTTCTTCATTTGCTTTATTTCTTATATTCCTCATATGAGTGAAAGCATATGGTGTTTGTCTTTCCCTGACTGACACATTTCACTTAGCATTATACTCTATAGTTCTATTAATGTTGTTGTGAATAGCAAAATTTCATTCTTTTTTTATGCCTGATTAATATTCCATTATATATACCTACCACTTCTTTATCTAGTCATCTATCAATGGACACTTGAGTTGACCTTATCTTGGCTATTGTAAATAATGCTACAATAAACATAGGGGTTCATATATCTTTTCAAATTACTGTTTTCATTTTCTTTGTGTAAATATCTAGTAGTGGAATTACTGGATCATGTGGTAATTCGATTTTTAATTTTTTGAGGAATCTCCATACTGTTTCCCACTTCTTAATAATATTTAATCAATTTTATGTGAGGCATAAGCATAAGTACCTTAGCTTGTGTTTTCATGTTTTATGGAGTATTTCACTGATCAGAATTTCTTAAAATTAAGGAAATTATATTTATTCTTAGTTTCCTTCAGCTTATCCATTTTTTTAAAAGATTTTATATATTTATTCGGGAGACATACACACATAGAGAGGCAGGGACATAGGCAGAAGGAGAAGCAGGCTCCCCACGGGGAACCCGATATGGGACTCGATCCCAGGACCCCGGGATCACACCCTGAGCCAAAGGCAGATGCTCAACCACTGAGCCACGTAGGCATCCCTCCTTCAGCTTATCTATTTATTTATTTATTTATTTATTTATTTATATTTTATTTTATTTTTAAGATTTTATTTATTTATTTATGAAAGACACAGGCTGAGAGAGAGAGAGAGGCAGAGACACAGGCAGAGGGAGAAGCAGGCTCCTTATAGGGAGCCCCATGCGGGACTCAGTCCTGGAGCCCGGGATCACGACCTGAGCTGAAGGCAGGTACCCAACCACTGAGCAACCCAGGCATCCCCATCTTATCCTTTTAAAGTTCTCTATCACCTCAAATAAATAAGGACTCAATGGTTTAATAGATATAGTGCTTTTATTTCCTGACTATGTAAAATCCCACTAACACTCCATTCTATAGCTATCTCAAGAGCCCCTGTGAATTAGTTAAGGAGGAGAACATAATGAGTGGGAGATTTGGTGTTGCCCAAATTCCAAAAGTAGAAATTGTGCCCAAGAAAAAGTGTTTTGTTGCCTGTTACTGTTACATTTGTAATCCTCAGCTAGTTCAGAACTAGTAATTGATAGTGAGTCAAAGCTCTTGACTTCTTTATTTGTAGACCAAAGGTATGCCCAAATGGTATTAATAGAGGTCAAACAATTTGTTTATAATCAAAATTAATAAAATACGTGGGTAAAATATAGAGACTATTCCTAAGAGGGGGAGATTTACTGTAGAGAACAAAAAGAGGGAAAATAGGAAGAGACTGGGTTCAATGAAATTAAAAGTTAATAGGTAACTAGAGCAAGGGGTGGGCCATAAGTTAGTACTTCATTAGTTTGGCTAGACTATAAAAACTTATTGTGGTTTTGACTGATAACATGACTCTAGATAGTGCCAAGGAAGGTTTGAGAGGAAAGTCAGGGACTTTAGCTTGTAATCAGGGCTATCTCTTCTGGGTTGATTGGAAATGGGTTAAAATCTAAGATCTTGAATGAGAAGTAAAATTAGATTCTTAATTTCAGTGTTTGGAATTTAGCAGTTCATGCAGACAAATAGCCTTTTTGTTCATTTTATAATCTCGGCTATGGAGTTCAAAGAGTGCTCAGATAAGGGTATATCTTTTCTGTTGGATTTTGTTTAGAAAGGATATCAATAGGGACTTGTGATTATGAAGATATCAAGCCAGAATTTATATTTCTCAGGGAGAATGACTCTGAAATTATTAACTTTTCTTTATTCTATCTTCTCCCATCTCCATTAATTTCTCCCTCTTTCTAAAGGCTATTTCCTAGAATATTACAGAAGAAATTCTCTTACTCTGGGATTTTGAATTGTGGTTCTATATTTATAATGTTTGAAGGATGATTTTCTTTTAATGTCAGATGAATGGCTTGTTAGAATTACATTATGTGAGAATATTTCTTAAAGGTCATACATATTTATGTGATTCAGGAATGCTTTCTGGTAGTAAAATGTAATAAACCAGGGATATGAAGGGAAAAAATGATGATGTTTGAAAAGAAGTATAAGTTGAACTAAAGCTATTGACTTTTTATTTGCTTTCTTTCTGTGTGGGAACACTGGTTGATCCATATGATATATAAGTAGAAACATAATGGATAATGTATGGAAGGAAGACTACTCCTTTAGACTTATTTAGGGTAGGGACTGTGTCTCATCTCCCTGTGATACAGTGTGGACCCTGATAAATTCCTATTGAAATATTTATTAGTTTTTAAAAAGATTTTATTTATTTATTTGACAGAGGCAGAGAGCACAAGCAGGGGGAGAAGCAGGAGAGGGAGAAACAGGCTCTTTCCTGAGCAGAGCCCAATGCCGGGCTCCCTGGGTCCATCCCAGGACCCTGGAATCATGACCTGAGCTGAAGGCAGATGCTTAACCGACTGAACCTCCCAGGAGCCTCTGAACTACTAATCAACTTGACTAAGAATTGGAGGTATAAATTACATTCCTGACTCTGTCATGTATTTCTGGTGCCTTATGTATATTCAATTTCTTGACTATTTTCGCAAGGGAAATAGGGTACTTTGGGGCTATAAAATCACTTGTTTTTAAGCTTCTCAGGGAAAAATGTCTTATTTACCATCAAGTTCTCATTCTCAGCATTTGTCTCTCTGTAGGCTCATTCTCATCAGCATGTATTCATGCCTGTGGCTATCCTACCTCTTTCTCAATCTCTCTCTCTCTTTCTCTGAACACAGACACATTAAAAACAATACAATGTTAGCATATATTGTCAATACCTTGTCTGTATATACTTTTCATAGTGGCATTAGTTCACAGGACTGACTCACAACATCAGACCTTGGCTTCCTCTGCCTGATAGGTTTTTTTGGGCCTTCAGAGTAGGCTTTACCTCTCAACATGGCAGGCTGGAAGTGGTGGGAAATTAAGGCTTCTTCCTCCCCCACGACTCAGCCCTCAACCAACCATTTATTCCATACTTCCCATTGCTCCTCTGCATTCATGTTTCCTGGAAATCCCTCAGAATACACTACTCACTTTTGGGCTCTTAAGGAAGGCTTCTCGAGGAATGCAAGGTAGGGACACAAAGCAAACTCCTTGACCTGTCCTTTAACCATCACTATTTCTCTTCTTATCCTGGGATAATTAAGCTGTCGCATTCATTCCTCATCCCTAGTCTTACCAGGCAGTCTCCTCTCTCTAAAAATGCACAAAGAGGGGCACCTGGTGGCTCAGTGTACAAGATCTGCCTTTGGCTCAGGGTGTGATTGTGGAGTCCTGGGATTGAGTTCTGCATCAGAGAGCCAGCCTGCTTCTCCCTCTGCCTATGTCTCTGCCTCTCTCTGTGTGTCTCTCATGAAAAAGTAAATAAAATCTTTAAAAAAATAAAAATGCATGAAGATTTACAGGTGATATAGCCAAGAGCAGTTTCAAATCTGAACTTGCTTAAATGATCAATTGACAATAAATAGTCTTTCCTTTAACCTCCTTCACTCCACTGATATATAACTCATAAGGATTTGACCTTTACACAGTTGTGAGATCTGGTTGTTGCCTTTGCAACTGATGTCTGATCTCTGAACCCTGCCCTAATGCCCAACCTACAGTACATAAGAGCATAATAAATAACTGTAATACTCCTTTAAGTTTTCCAGTGGTCTATTACACAGCCACAGTAACTGGAAACCTGTTTCTTTTTGGGTTACTTAAAAGGTTGTATCTGTTTGTGTGTGTGTGTGTGTTTTACTCTAGAGAATATGAACCTGAGAAGTCTAGCTCTTGGTTAAAAACTTATGTGTGATTTTCCAGAACTGACCATAAGCAATTACAAAGGCTTTATTTTTCTTTTTAATTTTATTTATTTATTCATGAGAGACACACAGAGAGAGAGAGGGGCAGAGACACAGGCAGAGGGAGAAGCAGGCTTCACGCAGGGAGCCTGACATGGGACTCGATCCTGGGTCTCCAGGATCAGGCCCTGGGCTGGAGGCGGTGCTAAACTGCTGAGCCACCAGGGCTGCCCTATAAAGGCTTTAGTTGGTAGGAAGCATGGTGAAATGCTGCCCTTCCAGCACCAGACTTTGGGTACAGCCAGTGCACGGCAGTCTCTGGAAAAAGTTGTCAAGGACGCAGGCCACTTAGTGGTTACTGGTTTTCATTGTTACTAGTCATACAGGCCCATCATGTTCTCATATTTGCCTTCTCTGCCCAGGTACCTTCACTATCAATAACATTACATGTATTATCAGGCCATTGTTCAAGGTCCAAAGTCTTCTCCAGGCATGTGTGCTGAGGCCTCTTTATTCAAGGACCAGGGATTCTTGAAGATACTTTCTTTCACTCTGACCTAGCACCCAGTTCCTTACTACTGCTAGCCCTTTCCCCTTGCTCTACTGTGACCTCAGAACTGCTGGATCCTTGGTTTGGGCCGCTGCAACAGTGAACCCACCCACCTGGCGGACCACCCAACTTCAGACCCTTGATCCTTGTCTTGACCAGGCACTTTCTCCCATCACAGTAAGTGATTAAATGTTTGACTCTTATTTTTGGCTTGTTGCTTTCATCAGCTACTCTGATACCCAATCTGATCAGCTTTCTAGATTTCCCCAGGCTCAGCTGAGCTCCTAATAGTACCTTTAAGTCATTACGGTTTGCCTGCAAATAATCTTGTGTTGCTTGAAAAATAGTAAGTAATATGATAATCTTGCAACAGTATAATTTTATTTACTCCATTCCCACTGTTTTGTCATTATATTCTATTTCTATGTATTCTATAAACTCACAAGACATTGTTATTGTTTTTAAAGTATTTTTTTTAAAGATTTTATTTATTCATAAGAGACACACAGAGAGGCAGAGACACAGGCAGAGGGAGAAACAGGCTCCTCCCAAGGAGCCCAGCGTGGGACTAGATCCCGGGACCAGGATCACACCCTGAGCCAAAGGCAGACGTTCAACCGCTGAGCCACTCAGGTGTCCCTGTTTTTAAAGTCTTTTAATTGCATTTAAATTCACACATATATGTGTGTGTACATGTTAAAATTTTTTAAGATTGTATTTTTTATTTGAGAGAGCACAAGAAGGGGAGGGGAAGAGGGAGAGGGACAAGCAGACACCTCACTGAGAAGGGTGCCTGACCCCAGGACCCTGAGATCAGGACCTCAGGAGCCTTAGGACCCCAGGACATAAGCTGAAGTCAGATACTCACCCAGGAGTCCCATATTCAAGATATTTTTAACTGGACTTCTATAATTACCCTTTTTTTTTAAAAAGATTTTTTAAATTTTTTTTATTTATTTATGATAGTCACACACAGGGGGAGAGAGAGAGAGAGAGAGAGAGAGAGAGAGAGACAGAGACACAGGCAGAGGGAGAAGCAGGCTCCATGCACCAGGAGCCCGACGTGGGACTCGATCCCGGGTCTCCAGGATCGCGCCCTGAGCCAAAGGCAGGCGCTAAACCGGTGCGCCACCCAGGGATCCCCCTTAAAAAAAAAAAAAAATTACCATTTTTGTGGTCTTCATCCTTTCCCAAAGATCCAGTTGTCCATCTGGTCAAATTTCCCCTCAACATCTCAACGTTTCTTACAATGCTGGTCTACGACAGACATAATCTCTCTCATTTCCCTACCCTCTGGAAATATCTTTATTTTGCCTTCATTCTTCAAGTGTATTTTTGTTAGATAGAGAATCTGAGTTTTGTTCTTTTCCTTTAAGCATTGAAAAAATTTACCATCTTCTGGTTTCCAATTGTTTGTGATGGGAAGTCAAATATTTATATTGTTCATGTGCTCGCTTCGGCAGCATATATATGTATATTGTTTGTTCTTCTATATGTACTGTTTCCATTTTTCTCTGGCTGTTTTTAATATTTGCTTTTTGTATTTTATTATTATCAGTTTGACTACAATGCCATCATTGTGGTGTTCTTAGTGTTTGTCCTCCTGAATTTCTTGCAATTGTGGCAAGATATTTTTCAACAATTTTGGGAAAGTTTTTGTCAATTAATTTTAAAATTATTTTTAAAACTATTTCTTCTGTTCCTCTCTATCCTTTCTTTCTGAAGCACCAATTACACATATATTAAAGTATTTGATATTGTCTTACACATCTCAAGCACTCTGTTTTTCTCGTATATCCTTTTTTCTCTTTTGCTGTTTAGTTTGGCTCCTTTCAATTGCGCTGTTTTTACATTCGCTCGTTCTGTATTCTGCTGTTTTGAGTCTTCTATGAAGTCTGTCTAGTAATTCTTCATTTCTGCTATTGTATTTTTTATTTCTAGCTTTTCCATTTGGTTCTTCTTTACAGCTTTCATGCTCAGATGAAATTCCTCAGTCTTTTCATGTATCTGCCATTTCTACTTTATCCTTTAGCATTTTTATCATAGTTATTATTTTTTATTTTTTAAAATTTTAAAAGATTTTATTTATTTGACAGTGAGATTGAGAGAGAGAGAAAGCAAGGGAAGTGGAAGAGGGAGAGGGAGAACCAGGTTTCCCACTGCGTAGGGCTGGATCCCAGGATCCTGGGATCATGACTTTAACTAAAGGCAGATGCTTAACTGGTTGAGTCACCCAGGTGTCCCATAGCTATCTTTTTTAAATTAAGCTTTTATCTTGAGATAATGGTAGATTCACCACACCTGTAAGAAATAAGACAGACCACATGTACGCTTTACCCAGTTTCCCCTAATGGTAAAATCTTACAAAACTGTAGGATTTCACAAGGATATTGACCTTGATATAATCAAGATTTAGAATATTCTATGATCACAAGGATTCCTCATGGTATCCTTTTTTTAGCCATCTCTCATCTAACCCAGTCCCTGAACCTTAGCAACCACTAATCTGTTCTCCATTTCTCTCATTTCAAAAATGTTATATAAATGGAATCATACAGTGTGGAATCATTTGGGAGTGGCTTTTTTATTTAGCATAATTCCCTTGTGGTTCCTTCAAGTTATTGTATATGTCAATAATTCAATTATTATTATTATTATTTTTTCTGAATGGTTGTTTCAAAGTTCCTGTCTAATCTGCACCTCTTCCTACTGACTTTCCATTCTCATCCTTATCATGGGACAATTTTCTTGCTTCTGTTGTGTCTTATAATCTTTTTAAATCATACTTCAGATATTTCATATAAAAGAAATGACTAGAATAAGTAATATTTTCCTCAAGAAAAGAGCAGAGCCCTACTTTGTCAGAATGTTAGAATTAGGGGCTGAACAAATCTGACCTGTGGTCTGGGCTTTGTTGCAGCTTTTTCTTATTCAGTGCACCACTGGCATCAAATATTTTGGGGTATGTGATTAGGCCTTTTCATCAGAAGAAACTGGGATCTAAGCATTGCTGAACTTCAGGAGGAGATACCTTTTTTTTTTCTTTCTTTTTATGGCCATGTTGCTAGCTTTTCTAACTGTAGGATATGTCTCTCTGATTCATAATTCTTCTAGAAGGAGAGTCTAAGGAAATTTCTTTGCTCTGAAGTCTCACTCTTGGCTTTCTGAGCCTAGGAAAACCTCTTTATTTTGCTATTCTCCCCCATGCTTTGGAAGTTAGCTGCTGTGCTTCATACAAAGACCTGTAATGCCTCAGATAGATTTCTCTAGGCTCATGTCTCTGCTCCCATTCTTTGAAGTATTGTCCTAGAGCACATGGCCAAGTCCTAAAGAGTTGGCACTTGGAGAAGGACTCTGGCTAGAGTTTCTCAGAATCCTAAACCATCAAATCAGCTTGCACATTTCCATTAAAAGTACATTAAACTTTCTGTTGCTTTCTCCTTATTTTTCTTTATGGGGGATTCTTTTTTGCTGCTTTATCATAGATCAAAGTCATTTGGTAGAAAAGAAAGTTTTCTCTCTCCGAGGAGGAACTTAGCACTCATTGGAGTTTAATTCATTTAGATTCCTGGCAATCTAATGAGTTTAAGAAAACAAAACAAAAAAAATTGATTTTGTATTTATCCAGATAAGTTTAGTAGAATGGGAACAATAGTCATTTTTGTGGCTTTCTTCACACTAACCAAAAAGAGAAGGGCATTCCTTAACCTTTAAGAGGGAGATTATGAGAAGCTTAGCAAATATTTGTGTAACTGAAGGTCTTGTCAGCATTTGTTTTTTCTTAGAATTGGTTAAGCCTATTTATGAAACTGTATTTTTTCTTTAGGGAGTGATAGTGTCAGCCTCCTTGTTCTCCCCAAAGATTTTGCCCTCATTCTTTTGAGAAGATTTGCCTGTTTTTTTATGCTATGTTAGAGGTGAATTCTTAGATGCCAGGCATTTTGTTTGTACTTGGGGAGGGGATTAGTAGTAGAGTTACCAGCTCCATACACATGGATGTTTAACAAATCCCCTGTTTTCTTTTTCAAAAGATTTTTATTTATTTATTTACTTGAGAGAGTGAAAAAGAGACCGTGAACAGGGTGAGGGGCAGAAGGAAAGAGTCAAACAGACTCCATGCTGAGTGCAGAGCCCAATGCGGGACTCAGTCCCAGCACCCTGAGATCATGACCTGAGCCAAAATCAAGAATTGGACACTTTAACTGATGAGTCACCCAGGCACCCCAATGAATTCCATTTTCAGTTGCACATTTCACTCTTAATCCTCCACTGCACCTAATTTTTCAAGAGTTCTGGATGGCCAATTGTGATATCTTCCTTCATGCATATTTGGCTGATGCTTCCTCCACTCTGGCTCATAATTACTATAAAACTTATCCATCTGTTTCATATCTTCTGCAAATTTGCCCAAAACTCTCAGGTATCTTGCACTTGAAGATTGTATCAGGATATTTGCTAAATAACTGGAAAATTAGAACTGAATCCAAGCAGTCTGTTTCCTGGTCCAGTTCACCTTTCACTATAACTTTTTCACTACCTTATTTTATTCCCATATATATATATTATATTCTCATATATATATATCTTTCTAATATATACATATAATTTTTTAATCCAGGTTTTACGGCAAACATTACTGAGAATCATCCAAAGTGCACATTGTGAAGATGATTCAGCTGATAGCTACCCCCACAAGCGCACTTATTGATGAGCCAGTGCATATCCGAGCTACAGGCCTGCCTCCCTTCCAGATAGTGGTTCTTCAGGCAACACTGAAAGATGAAATGGGGAACCTGTTTCGTTCTCATGCCTACTATAAGGCTAATGAAGTTGGTGAGGTAGACTTGGAGTGTGCCCCTTCACTTGGAGGTGACTATGTAGGAGTCCATCCTATGGGTCTCTTTTGGTCCTTGAAACCTGAAAATATTTTAACTAAATTGTTGAAAAGAGATGTGATGAATAGCCCCTTCCTGGTCCAAATAAAACTTTATGATTCAAATTTACCATTAATTCACATCTCCACCACTGCTCCAAAAGTCAGCCTGACTTTGGAAAGGTGGTACACAGCGCCTGGTACCAAACGGATCGAAGTTCGAGAAGGCCACATTCGGGGAACCCTCTTTCTCCCTCCTGGTGAGTAGAATTAACCTGATTACTGTCATCCTTGTATTTCTTCTTTTGAATGCCTAATCCTTCTGGAGGTTTAACTTGCATATGGATGTACATAGTGTAGTCCTTTCCAGCCTTATAATCAGGGCTAACTCTGGGTCAGAACAAGAATATGGTGATGCCCTGTTCCAACTCAAGTTTGATCTCAACAGTTCTGGAGTTTGTCTAAGGATAAGATACATGTAGTTTATGGAGTCTCTGCATTATGGGATTTCCATAGCTTTGGATTTATGTGAAATCCATCTGTATTGAAGCCTGGCTATCAGAAAAGCCATGTCTTGATATTGTGGAAGTGTGTCTCAGCTTCTTTTGGGGTTTCTGTTTTGTCTGAGTTTCAATTTAGGTATAGGTCATTGCATGCAATAAGATGATGATATAATGGACTAAAATACTGCAATAAATATAGAGGGTTCAAAGAAACTCGATACCCTCTACTTCCATAAATATTGTATATTTATAGAATATCCTGTAAATCCACAGCTAATACAACACACTCCCTAATGGCTATAAAACTTACCAGAATACTCAGTTTCCCACAGTGATTTCCACATATTAATAAGTGGTTCAAAACATCTACTGGTACATTTTTCACGGCTTATCGTGGGACTGGATGAAGCAAAGTTAATTTCCCAGGAGTAGCCCTTGGTGGGTCCAGGTTTCAGGTGTGTCTGAGGTTCTCTTCTTCAGAACATGAGCTTTGATCTGGGACACAGCCATCATTATCACCAGGATGTATTGCCTCTCTCTCTGCTTTTAAAAACATAATCACCTTGTAGAAATAAGATGGGTAAAGGAAGCTTGAAGTATTAGAGGTGGTTTCTGAAACATAGAGCTATAAATGATGTAGTAGGAATAAAAGCTTCCCTTTCCAAAATTGTAATGACCCATGCAGTTGTTTGGATAAATTTCAATATTTTTACACCCAGTAATTAGCACATAGATAACATTATTGCATGTTAGGACTGGGAAGTGGGGGGTATACAAGAGGGCTGAGCTTCATCGGGCCAAAAGTGACTGAGTCAGGTCTCAAAGCAGTTGTCAACTATAGCATTTTTCTATGTTAAGAGGCTCAGTGCTTGTAAGTTCTCCTTCTTCCTGCCAATTGGGAGATAAGAAACATCTTTATTTATTTATTCAGATGGTATTTTAAAGTCAAGAGTTTTAGTACCATTTTATTTCTTCTTTCTCAAGATAAGAAAACAGCAATGTTTTGTTTTAAAAATTCCCAACACTTTCATCAAGTCACTCTCTTTTCTAAGATTGATGATTTATTTATTTATTTGTTTGTTTATTTATTTATTTATTCATAAGTTTATTTGAGAGAGAGAGACAGAGATAGTCAGAGAGAGCATGAGTGAGGAGGAAAGGGAGAAGCACACCTCTCGCTGAGAAGAGGCTGAGCTGAAGGCAGAGGCTTAATAAACTGAGCTACCCAGGTGCCCCTCAGATTTTTATTTTTAAGTAACCTCTACACCCAACATGGTGCTTGAACTCACAACCCCAAGATCAAAAGTTTCATGCTCTACTGATTGAGCCTGCCAGGCAACCCCATGGATAGGACCAGTCTTCCTTAACTAAATTTACTTATATGAGAATAAAGTGCCCCAGTAAGCACACTTTTTTCAGTGTGTGGGCCCTGCTTTATTTAGGAAACTAGCTGCCTACACAGAGCATGAGTGTAGAATAATACTCTCACCATCCCTACTTTTTACCATGTGTTAAGTTGCAGTGAATAAACATTGTTATTGCATGGGAAGGGCTCATCATTTGCATCTGCTTGGCTGCAAGATTTCATCACTGTACAGTCAGAATGGACTAGAACATTGTTAAGTCAGGATTTTAGCTAACATAGTCATTTCAATAACTTTTTTTGAAGTCATATACTTTTGAAGCTTTTTTCTTTTTTAGTTATATATACTTTGAAAACCTAATTAAATCTGTACAAACTTTCATTAGTAAATGCACATATAGGGGCACCTGAGTGGATCAGTCAGTTAAGCCTCCTACTGTTGGTTTTGGCTCAAGTCTTGATCTCAGCTCAAGGTCATGAAATTGAACTCTATGTCAGGCTTTCTGCTGAGCATGGGGATTCTTTCCCTTTCCCCCAGCCCCTCCCCATGCCACCCATCCCCAGATTTCTTGTTCTCTCTCTTTAAAACAAACAAACAAAAAGCACATATAAACATATATTTTGCATATAATTTCAGGACCTTCATTGACTTTCTAAAGCCTGTGTACATTTTCATAGGTTAAAAAGCCCTTGCCTAATTTCAATGACTTTCTTTACTCCAATACTATAGAAATGAACCACTGTCACTCCCTAAGAGCCCTTGGCTACAGAGATTAAACGTATCAGTGAAACCTAGTTCCCAATCAAGCTTCCTGATACTGTCTTTTATTAATCTATTCAATCAGCTTTAATGCTGGTCCAGATACAAGGCTGAAAACTTGGGATTCTACTGAAAATATAAATTTCGATTCCAGAATTTGTAATACATTTCTTCATGATACTGTGTTTTCCTTCTCTTTTCCTTCCTTTCCCTTCATACCCAGTTCTGTTTTGTTTTGTTCTTTCTCAGGAGAGGGCCGTTTCCCAGGGGTAATTGACTTGTTTGCTGGTGTTGGTGGACTGATTGAATCTCGGGCCAGTCTTCTGGCCAGTCATGGCTTTGCCACCTTGGCCTTGGCTTATTGTGACTATGAAGATCTGCCCTCCCAACCAGAAAAGACAGATTTAGAATATTTTGAGGAAGCTGTCAACTTTCTCCTAAGACATCCTAAGGTAATGTTTTGCCCTTTTTTTTTTGTTCCTGTTTTTAAATAACCATAACACCCTGTGGCTTCCCTTTGCTTCCAAATATGATGCTCCTCAGTGAACTCAAAATTCTATAACATATCCATACCATACACATGATTGATTTCATACCCAATGTCTTTTGCTTAGAAAGACAAAACAGGAAGTTAGCCTGTGTCCATGTTGGAATAAAAATGCAATGGCTTTAGATTCAGACAGAACTGGGTTGCATTTCTGGCTTCATTCCATCTGGTTGTGAAAATTTGGACAAGCTACTAACTAATACCTTCTAATCCTGATTTTCTTCATCTATTAAATGCTATGGTAGTGATGCTACTTCATAAGGTTCTCGTGAGAAGTAAAGGGAATAATACAAGCAAAGTGCTTATTAGAGTAACTGGCAATGCTACATCCTTAATAAATGTAATTCTTATTAATGATCACCTTCTTTCATAATCATTAAATCATCAGACTCCATCAGACTGAGAATCTATCTTTCTTTGAGGAATGGGCCTGCATTTTTAGTTATTTGAGAGGACTTAAACATAATGCTGTACTTTCTAAATCATATCTTCTTTAAATTTTAAGATGTGCTTTGCTGCTCTATCAGGGTTGCTACATGTTATCCCTTGCTAATGTTAATATTTTTTTCCTAGTAAGAATTGATCTAGGGGCACTTGGGTAGCTTGGTCAGTTAAGTGTCTGCCTTTGACTCAGGTCATGATCCCGGGATCCTGGGATAGAGTCCCGAGCCTGCTCAGAGGGGAGTCTGCTTCTCCCTTTCTCTCTGCCCCTCCCCCTACCATGCTCTCTCTTTCTCTCTCTCACTCTTAAATAAATAAAATCTTAAAAAAAGAATTGATCTAAGTAAAATTAAGTCTCTGTACTGCATCCTATTTCATATAAGGATCACTAAAATATGATCAGAATTGTAGTAATAAGAAGAGCAATAATCACTAACCATCTATTGAGACATATTGAATTTTAAATAGCTATTTTGGTTCATATAATGGAATTGTCTTTGAACTATCACATAGGTGATGTTATTGTGCTGAGTTTCTGCTTGGCTTAGATGAGAAATGAAGAGGTTATGTGATTCTGCTGTTTGTGGTCTCGGCTTGGTTCCCCTTCTACTTTCTGCATGACTTTTTTTTATCAGTGTTCTTACCAATGTCACTTAGATAGTCAATGACTAAGGGAGGCCTGGAAACCAGATTTCTATCCTAGGCTCTTAGTACTTCCACTAAGCCTACCTAATGCTCTCTCTCCTGTGAGAGGATAGACCATACATCTTTCAATTCCTTACAGGTCTTATTTCTCCATCTGTTGATTTTAAGTGTCTTCTTCGAAGCATTCTAAATTCCCTGGTCCCAAATTTGATGGCAGAAATTATAATAAGAGTTAGTGTTCTGCCAAAAGTCCACACATAACTGAATCATTTTGTTGTTGTTGTTCATCCATGTTATACTTCCTTTTACTTTGTCTTCCCTGGCCAAATGCATTCTGAGTTCTTACCTCTCATTGCTGTAACCGTGACTCTACATCTTTTATATTAAGACCTAGAACTTCAGAGATTGAAAGGTCTTTTTAATTCAAATGGAGATGATTCCAGTCGCCCCTCTTAATATACAAGATATGACCTCCAGTAGAATGTATTGGCCTTACAAAGAGGTTTAAAAAAATATGTAGCAAAGGGGAATGGGTTCAGATCCATCAGAATTTATCCCTGGGACTGGATACATGCCCTGCAAAATAAAAAAGAATGGCTCCTTTCAGAGTCTACAGCATAGAATGCCATTCCTTCTTGTTTCCTCCTGGTTTTTTTTTTTTTTTTGTATGAAGACTCAACTCATAGCCCATTTCTTCTGAGAATCTTTCTCTGATTTTGCCTTTATTCCCTGCTACTCTGGGTTGGCAGCTTTAACTATGTGCATTCTTATATCACAGAATTTGTAGGCTACTTTAATTGTCTGGGTTTTTTTCTCCTGTCTCTCCATCTGGCAGTGAGTTCCTTGATGGCAAGAGATGATTTATGCATTTTTTTCCTCTGTGTCCCTCAGTGTTAGTAAAGGGTGGACAATCTAAAAATATTTGCTTGATGACTGATGTGGAAGAGGAAGCTGAGCCAAACCTCCTTTATAAAACCTTTCTCTAAAGGAGAAACCTTCTAGGGAAACCATAGCAGATATAGAACCCCCTGCTCATGTTTCCATGCTTTGTTCTACTAAGCTCATTCTTTTTCTCAGTCCTATCCTACAGAGTACACTTTCCTCTGAACTTCTAGAGACCCTAGAATAGGTACAACAGAGTTTACTGGTCAGCTGTACCCTGACTCGTATTATTCACAGGAGTTATGTGCCTCTTTCTTATTTTTCCTACAACATCGGTATTTCTTTAGGGCATTTTATTTATTTACTTATTTTTTAAAAGATTTTATTTTTTACTCATAAGAGACACACACAGAGAGGCAGAGACATAGGCAGAGGGAGAGGGAGAAGTAGGCTCCTTGTGGAGAGCCTGATGTGGGATTCAATCCCAGGACCCTGGGATCACGTACTGAGCCAAAGGCAGATGTTCAACTACTGAGCCACCCAGGTGCCCCGCTTTAGGAAATTTAAAACTCAGTACCTATCACCACCCTGAATCCATAGTATTTAATTTGGAAGGCCTGACATGCTTTTGATGCAGTATTTCCTTTGAATATTCATTATGTGTCCCAGAACTCTATAACTGGGCATATGGGTGGGATTAGTTCTTGCTTGGTTCCCACTGGCCGTTCATGTTCTTTGGTTGTTTGAGATGGTCGGGTTTTGCTGAATGATGGACAGAATTAACATCTCATTTTCATTATTTTTAGGTCCTCGGCCCAGGCGTTGGGATAGTTTCCATAAGCAAAGGTGCAGAGATTGGACTCTCCATGGCTATTCACCTGAAACAGGTCACAGCCACTGTGCTTATTAATGGGCCCAACTTTGTAATTAGAATTCCACAGGTATATCGTGGACAGATAAGTCAGCCCTTGCCTTTCTCCCCACAACTACTATCCATCAATGCCTTAGGGTTAGCAGAGTTCCAGCACAACTTTGAGGAAGCTAGAAATGAAGCCAATGAGAATTTTCTTCTCCCCATTGAAAAGGCCCAGGGACATTTCCTTTTCATTGTGGGAGAAGATGATAAGAATCTCAACAGCAAAGCATATGCCAAGCAAGCCACAGAGCAGTTGAGAAGAAACGGGAAGAACAATTGGACTTTGCTATCTTACCCTGGGGCAGGCCACCTATTAGAGGCTCCCTACTCCCCACTGTGCTGTGCCTCCAAGATCTCCAGTCTCCACCTATTCATCCACTGGGGAGGAGAGGTGACCCCACATGCCATTGCACAAGAGCACTCTTGGAAGGAGATCAAAAAGTTCCTCAGGAAGCACCTCCTTCCAGTTGTAACCAGTCAACTCTGAGAAGAGAGGATATTCCTGAGAAACAGAGAAGCAATACCAGATTTTCAGGGAACAATGTCTTTGATTTCCTATTGTGGGATAATATACTAAGAGAAAGCAAGAGGGTGACAGTGGCCATGTCTTGACTTTGGAAAGGGAAAATGGTTTCCACTTAATCTGGTATCACACACACAGAGTTTTATATTTTTAAAGATAAATTTAGGGCTCAAGCTGTCCTAAAATATTCTGGTTTATAATTGTAGCAATTATCTGGCAGAAAAAAATTACCAGAACTAATGTCAGAATCCCCTGGTTTGTAAAACAGACATGAGGAAAATCAGGTGCTGATATTTATTGATTTCTTAAAACTCCAATGAAATATGTTTAGATTTCTCATATTTGAAAATATGCTTGTGGTTCCTGGTTACTTCATTATCATTGAAAAACTAGAGCTGGGTAAATGAATTTATTATTTTAAGGCAATATGGAAGCTGATACAGAGGTTACATGATTGAGTCGGCCTACAATCAATAATTCAACAAAAGCTAATAAAAAAATGAAGTAATATTTGTGTCTAAACATGCATTTTGAGAAAGAAACAATCTGAGATTCACAAAATTGCAATTTAGGAAAGAGCAGTGATGGTGTGTGTTTGTGTACCTTAGCGGCTGGCAAACTGTTTCTGTAAAGTTCTACGTAGCAAATAGTTTAGGTTTTGTGGGCCATTAACTCTCTGTCACTGTTATGAATTCTGTTATTAAAGCACAAAAGCAGCATAGATAGGCTGTAATGAATGATTGTGGCTGTGTTCAAATTAAATTTTATTTATGGACACTAACATTTGCATTTCATATCATTTTTATATGTCACAAAGTAATAATTTTCTACTTTGAAATGCCATTCTTAGCTTGTGAGCAGCAGAAAAACAGGTGGTAGGCTGGATTTAGCTCACAAGGCATAGTTTGATGACCCTGGGTGTAGAACAATCCCTATTACCTAGTCCAAGGTCAAATTTGACGTATTTTCTCTAAGGGGCAAGTCACAGCCCAAATATTTCTGAGCTACTGAATTGCAATTGATGGAAGTGGAAGGTGATTGGTAGATAATCAAGTGAAGATGAACCAGAAAAAGGTATTTTGAATGATTTGGTAGGTGTGATAGGGAAGCCAATGAGGAATTCGAGTAATAGAAGTAATATAAGGATACTTCATTGTATCAGCCTACATTCCTTTTCCTTTATCTGCTCTTTAATATTTCTTCTGTTTAGAGTAAGATCATTCTATTCAGAATTAGTGAGGCTATTAGCCTTCCTCCTTTACCCTCAGACAAGTTTTCACATCTCCCAGACCCAGTCAATCAGGATATGCCACTCCTTTGACTATAGTAATCATGTAATTGAAGTGGCTAATACCTCCTACGCTATATGCTATACAATAACTATATATATTAGATACTATATCATTAGTTATATATGCCATATGCTATACAATAGTTATCATAATGGGTTTAATGGGTATAACTATTTTTTTTCCTGTTTTGGGCTTTAGGAAGAATGTCTACGTTTATGAAATCTGTTTGTGTTTGGTCTGATATATATCCCTTGATTTATATTTCACGGATTTTCAAAGTCAAGAAGGTTTTGAATTTTTTTCATACGTTGTTTTCTGTATCACTACTACAAAGATTGGCAGGAATGAAGATCAAATAACTGTTCTTGGCCCAGCTTTTCTAACTTCCTGGAAATGTAACTGGTTTGATCTCCAGGCATTGACCTTTTGTGTGCACCAATAAAGTATCTCCACCTGGTCAACTAATGGTGCGTCCTCTTGGCCTGGTCCAGGCCAGCTGGTAAACTCTTTCTCACCTTCTGCATTCACCCCACTTGGCTTGTATTGTCCTTGCAAATTTTCTGTCAGTTGTGTCTTCTCTCAGGTCCCTGGTAGATGTGTTTACTAAAGGGCCAGCTCACACATGGCCATAATGATCCCAGGGCAGACTGCTGGCCTTCAGCTCTCAGCTGCCCTCTATGACCATCACTGTGAGAATGTGGGTGCTTGCTGAATCCTTTCACATGTCAGCAGTGCAAAGGGAGACTTGCATGTGCTATTTAGCTTCTAGGCTTCTGCCCGAATACACAATGTCCCATTTCACTCTGCTTTGCAGAACTCCAAGCAAAAAAGCAGGACAAAAGCTTCTTCTGTGGCTTCCAGTTTGGATTATGAGAACATAATCCATTCCAGCCTTGGTCAAGGCTTAGACATTCTTTCTAGGTAGAGTTGCCTTCTTCCAAAGGACAAGCCCCAGGACCTAGCCTTAATGTAATAAAGCCTCTGAGGAAGAATAAAGCAATTACTGAGAACATTACTGCTGTTGGGGAGGCATTAATAAAGATCATCCTTGCCTTACGAGAAACAGGTCAGAGTACAGAGATATAGCAAAACTCATGAAGGTCCTACCAGAAATTTTTTGGAGTACCAATCTACGTCAGCCTTCTCATAGCTGAGTAATAGAGGTGCAAAGAAACTTCCACGATGAATTAATACCAGAGCTGGAATTAGAATCCAGGGACTTAGACCTAAATTTTCTCTGATATACTGTGTTGATTTCCCTCCATGGCTTGTTAAACTCTATTCTCTGGAAATTTGAAAAAATTTGGGTTTATACATTAACACATTGTTTTGGTTGTTTTTGGTTTAGGAGAGCTAGAGACACTCCAAGTTCTATATTTACTCTTATTATGGAGAAATTTTTTAGGTTCTAATGATGATTAGGAACACTTTGGGTCTGTCTTTGAGGAGTCAGTTTTCCACTGATTATGTCGCAGCTATGTGGAAGCTCAATGAAATCCGAATACAACTATGACCATCCTGTTAGAATAGTCTTCATTTCATAATCACTGATGTTCACTGCTGTTCTTCTGTCTCCTTTGAATGAAACGAGAATATGTCAAAATATGCCTCTTTGACAAAAATTGTTAGAAGATAAAAAAACAGCAGATACAATACATGGCAGCAGATACATGGGCCCTCTAACCCTTCCTTTTCCCTCCTGAAAGCAAGAGAAAAAACTCCCAGATGGAAGGTATCCTCCCTCCACCAAAAGGAAAGTAAAATTCTTATCATCAAATCAGAAGTTGAGATTGGAGAGAATTCTATACAAATAGACCTTGTTCAAATGATTCTTATCTTCCTTTAGACTGCCCACATAGTTGAGTTACTTTTTCACAATTGCCTCTGTTTTTGTTCAAGCTAATATAAAAGCAAGTATTTGCTTTTATTTGGGTCTCATTCCTTATGAGGCCTCCTGTGCCACATAAAACTTATATCAAATACTTTGGTATGCTTTTCTCCTCTTAATTTGTCTTACGTTGGTTACATTCTCGGGTCCAGTAAATATACCCTAAGAAGGTGTGCACAGAGAGAGAGGGAGAAATACTGATTTTAAGAAATTGGCTTGTGTGATTGTGGGGGTTCAAATCTTCAGGGCAGCCCAGCAGGCTTTGGGGGCCTGGGAAGAGTGGATGTTGCAGTCAGGAGTGTGAAGGCAGGCTGCAGGTAGATATCCTACCCTAGAGGACCTCAGTCCTTTCTACGTGGTTTACACCTGCTATTGATAACTGCTAAGGCCTCTTCTGTACATAATCCACACTGCCCAATGTCCCCACTTCTCATTTGCTAAACACCTTAGGGGCCCATGGACTACTAGGTTCCCTGATGTTTTCTGACCTGGGCAGCAGAGGGGAGAAGAACTGGCTCTCTGCCAACCTAACCTGCTCCTCGCTTTATCTATTACCTGGGTGCTGGAGCATCATGACTTGCCCACGCTTTCTTTCCTGCACTTAGAATCTTCATAAAAATGACACTAATCCCATCCTGAGATCTGATCTTGGAAATTAGTTACTCAGCTGGGAGCCTTGCCATCCTGCCAAGGTACCTCTTATCCACTGTGAGAGCCATGTGCTGAGACACCATTCCCTTTCCTCAGTACTTTTTAATCTGCCCATGACTTCCGAGATCAGCCCTCTTCCCTTAAGGCTTATATTTCACTTGCAATACATTCATATATCACTCCTGTTAAGAAGTTGAAGCACAAGAAAAGTTAAGCAACCTGCCTGAGGCCAGTCACACTGATAGTTAAGGAGTCAGGGTTCCAACCGAGGTCTGGCTGCAGAGACACGTGGTATCCCAGCTAGGCCTCACTGGCTGGAAAAGATGCAAAAATGAAGACATGGTGCCCCCCCCTCAAGTAAGTCACAACCCGGAGGCACAGTCTACAATCTGTAAACTTGATCATTTGTACATTTTGACAATGGACGTTGACTGATGAGATTAATAGTGGGGCAGATTTCAGAAGTTCTGGCCCCGGGGAGGCATTTTTCATTGGGAGGGTTCCTGTTATCCCTTGGAAGAGTGGTTCGCAAACCCAGCCATGCCTTAGCAATCCTCGGTTGAACATACAGACCTCAGAACCTTATTTTAGTTAGCATCTCCGGGGGAGGGCCCAGGAACCTTTATTTAACAGGCCCTTCTGGGGAGTCTTAAGCCCATACTTCTCTGAGGCTGGGTACTTGGGGCTTACCTTGTAAGACACTATCAAAAAAGGCAGTCGCCTAAGAGACTATTGACTTAGAGGAGGGAATAGAGAAGGGTTTGCGGTAGAAGGGACCAGAACCAGGAGTGGAGAGGAGGAGTCAGGGCAATGCTTAGAAACCAGAGCCATGTGATGAAACATGAGATCTCATTATGAAACGCTTGAGCTAAGGGGAGTAGCAGCTTCACCAAGCCTCTGTCCTGATCCCGTGACAGCAAGGCCAGCAGTCCAGGGACTGGGGACATAAAAGGAAGGAAGAGCTGACAGTTTTGTGAGGTAACTTCAACTTGGGAGAGTAGGCAAGTGGGTGCCTGGCTGGCTAGGCTGGGGTATTTGAGGGGTTCTGGAAGAGCAAGCAGCAGGGAAGCCTCTGATGCCTTCAGTTGGTGCAGACAGCTGCCCTCCTCCAGACTGCTCCCTGCAGCTGAATTCAGGGTGAGTGTGTGTGTGTGTGGGGGGGGGGGGGGGTCGGGCTATCAGGGCCTGGCCTGGCGGAGAAGGTGTGCTGGGTCTTGTGGTGGGGCCCCTGGGAGGGAGGCCCTTTCATTCAACTGTGTGCCTTCCTCTCTTGGTGGCTAGTGCCACTTGCTGGGGGGACCGTCCTTGGCAACGCAGATCTGTGTCAGATGCACCCACCTACCAAGAGATCCTTTAGAGATGTTTTGAGGACAAAATGCACACTGCAAAGTGTGGGTCCTACTAATGTGAACTTACCGAGAGAGTGTTTCTAGAAATCTTTCTCTGGGACTTCTAGTGTTGTGGGGGGAGGGGAAGGAAGTCCTTGTGAGGACGAAGGTAAAGCCCCTAAAGGGAATGGAATTTTGTTTCTTGACTAGTAAGTTTAGCCACTGAGGGTGACCTTTTGCTCCCTTTTATTCTTTGTTTCCTGCCCCCTGCTGTGTTAGTGTCCTGCTGGTTCCTGACCACCCTTTCTCCAGTAGGTCAAGGTCTCCGGTGGTAGAGGCCTGATACCCTTCACCCTGGGAGTCCGCAATTTTGGAAGTGGCTCCACATTATGGCTTTCAGCTTTCGGCCCCTAGGAGGTTGCTTCCTTACTGCCTGGGCCCTGTCTGCAAGACCACAAGGCTAATCCTGTGTGAGGCAGCTTGTTTCTTGGCCTCTGACTGCTTTGTGGTTTTGGTTTCGTGGTCACTCTGGGTGTGCAGTGTGTCGCCTTCTGCCACAGAGACGTGAGGAGGCCTGGAGATTCTATTTCCATTGGATTTTTCAAGAGTCTCCCATTTTAAGAAGTAGCCTGTAGAAATTCAGTCGGGCTTCTTTCCTCTTCATACTCCTCTGAGAAATTTTATTTTTTCTTTTTTTTAACCTTTCCATCCATCTCTTACTCTTTCATTTAATTCCTCGAACAGTTATTGAGCGATCGCTATGTGCCAGGCACCTTTCTAGAAACTGAGGAATAGAGTGGTGAGCAACATGTAATTCTTGCCCTTGAGGAAAAATTAACACTCAGAAATAGATAGTGCTGTCCAATAGAATATTCTAGGATGCTGGAAATGTTCCCTATTTGCCTTGTCCAACGTTGTAGTCACTACTTATGTATGGCTATTGAGGAATTAAAACATGGTTACTGTGACTGAGGAATTAAAACTTTATTTATTTATTTATTTAGATTTTTAAAATTTATTCATGAGAGTCAGAGAGAGAGACAGAGACAGAGACACAGGTAGAGGGAGAAGCAGGCTTCACGCAGGAAGCCTGATGTGGGACTCGATCCCAGAGTCCTGGGATTATGCCCTGAGCCAAAGGCAGATACTCAACCACTGAGCCACCCAAGTGTCCCAACACTTTATTTATTTTTAATAAATCGAAATTTAGTTAGTTCTACGTGGCTAGAGGCTCCAGCATTGGATAGAGCAAAAAAGAGAGAGATAAAGAAGCAGATTTTTACAACATCATATGCCAAGCGTTATGATGAGACAGTTGGTTGGATTGGAACTAGGTTGGGGTTAATTGTAAAAGGCTTTGATTGAATCAGACTATAAAGGGGACCAAACACAAAGGGAAGCCCAAGACCAAGATGACAGATTCAGCTGGTAAAGAAATAATGAGCCCCTGTTAGATTCAGACTGTTTATTATTTGCATAGATAGTTATGACAAGAGAAGCCAAAGGTGCCAGCTGTCTGTGTCCTTGTCTTACACCCTGAAATAATGGCGCTGAAAGAAAAGGGCCCCCAGACTTCAACACAGTTGCGAGGTAGGTATCCTGTTGCGGAGGAGCCAACTCCAGACTGCAGTGAAATGGTCACAGAGTTTGCAGCCCTGCCCCAAATGCACGTGGGGGTGAGAGAGAGAGTCCCATGCCTCTCTGGAAAAAGGGAGGTGTATGGGAAAACTGTCTTATGGCAGCCTCCCATAAGATAGAGACCATTAAGAGCTACAAACTTCCACTTACAAAATAAAGAAGTCATTGGGGTATAAAGTACAGCATAGGGAATATATAGCCAATAACATTGTAATAACTTTGTATGATGATGCATGGTAACAACCTTTCATGATGATTGTTCTGTAATGTATATTAGTTGTCAAATGTACACCTAAAACTAATATTATATGTCAATTGCATTTCAATTAAAAAAGAAGATAAGAGAGACAGGTGACAAAACAATCTTGTGAAACCTCCTCCACAGATTGCCTATCTTGTCATGTTCCTGAGATCACAAGGCATTCCATCTAGGTTTAGGTCCTGGTGGTTCGAGTTTTGCCTGTGGACACACTGGAAACCCTCCAGGGTGCTGTGATGAAACCAATCCCCTGTAAAGGGTCTTTTTTTTTTTTTTAAGATTTTATTTATTTATTCATGAGAGACATGGAGAGAGGTAGAGACATAGGGAGAGGGAGAAGCAGACTCCCTGCAGGAAGCCCGATAAGGGCCTCGATCCCAGGACTCCAGGATCACGACCTGAGCCAAAGGCAGACACTCAACCACTGAGTCACCCAGGTGCCACCCCTGCAAAGGGTCTTAACACTTATGGCCAGAAGCTTTAGACTTCACCCTTCACCCTTTAGCCATTGGAAGTTTAAGAGATTAGACTGGGAGGTCTAATTTTTGTGTTGAGATCTGTCTGACAACATTGCCGAGATTAGACTGGGAGGCAAAAAAGACTGTTAACAGGGAGGAAGAATTAGGTAAATAGATGAGAGTTTCTGGGAATGAAGCGGAGAACACAATCAATAATCACTTACTGAATACCTGGTAGTCAACAGCTCCATGTGCAGTGAATGTAACAAAAACAGATCAGACAGGACCCTGCCCTCCAGAAATTTACAGATTAACAGGAGAGTGAAAACACAGCATAAATGGCTCTAGTATAAGGTTCAGTAACATATTAAGTACTCTGAGGCATGTTGGAGAGCCCAGAGGATAGGGAGTCGTCTTCAGCTGTGTGTCCCTGTATACAGTTGGTGCCTTATTGCTGATGATGACAATTCAGCATTGGACAGGATAAGCTTTAAGGCTTCTTACAACTTATTCTAGAAAATCTGGTACTGAGAGGCAATAAACCTTATTAACTAACAAAGGTATTAATCCCTATCACAATACATGGATTAGTTTGGATCGAGTTGAGAATAAGACAAAAGAAATGGAATACAGGCAAAGCAGGAAAGAGTCACAAACGTCAAGCATGGTGAGGGGTAAAGAGGAGAAAGTTTGAGGGCTTTGGATACTGGGGGCAGGGCTGACTTGCCATACACCACCGGAAAGAGTATGGTAGTCCATCATTATGTGCATTATAATCACATGACACTTGACGTTCAAGAATGGTTTATTTTTTTCTCAATTAAGAACCCTAGTGGAAAGCCCTAATAACATTTCACAAAACCTCGGGGTTCCTCAGAATCCCAGTGAGAATCCCTGGTGTATAGGTACAAAGTCTTCTTTCATGTGTGTACGCATGCATACACGTGTGTACTATGTATGTGTGTATTTTAATTCTGGACTCTTCTTGTTTTTTGAATATATAAGGGAGTGATGACACATAGGTTTGGCAAGTCTGAGGCCTGTTAGATTCATAACCAACTTCTGGAAAGGCAGTCTGTCAAACTTTGCCTGGGATCCCTACAGAATCCTCACGAAGGTACACCCATCACAAGGTACAATGTGTGAAAGATGCTGACTTTATTTAGCCTATATTCCAAGGAGCAAGGACTAAGGGGTCACTGATCATCTGGTCCCTTCCTTGTCTTTGGTGGGGAAATCTGAGACAGCCTTCACAAGCACACACCGTTGACCTGTCAAGTGTCTTTCTCTCTCCTTCGTTTCATGGTTTCGTTTTTGTCAAATCCATATCATTATTATCATGGAAAAAGTTACCAGGTCCTCAAGGGAAAGGAAAAAGTGACCTTTCCTATAAGAAGCAGTCCTCTTGAGAGAACAATATGGAAATTTTTCAATTTTTTAATGAGTATGACGTATGGAAGAAAGGAGGTGGAGAGAGATAAAAGGAAGGAAAGGAGGAGGGATGTAAGGAAGGAGGAAATACCCCACATTTTGCTCATTAATGGAACAAAGGACAAAATAGCTGATCCAATGTCTATTATAGTCTCTTTACCACAAACGACATTTTGACATTTATCACTCCATTAGAAAGGTATACAAGCAGAGACAAGATCATGGAGTTTCATTTTCCCTTTAAAATATGGGAACATGGGCAGCCCAGGTGGCTCAGTGGTTTAGCACCTGCCTTTGGTCCAGGGCCTGATCCAGAAGACCCGGATCGGGTCCTGTGTTGGGCTCCCTGCATGGAGCCTACTTCTCCCCCTGCCTGTGTCTCTGCCTCTCTCTCTCTCTGTCTCATGAATAAATAAATAAAATCTTTAAAAAAAAATGGGAACATGAGAAAGAGCTGGAGGTTGGTTTTATAATGGAAGGGAGGGATTAGAGACCAAAATAAAAAATAACACCATAGTATATTTATGTTTAGGTAACTCTACCCCAGGTAGGTATGGGGCTTGAAAAGCAGTGCTGATCCTTCCTGTAAATGCTTTTTTTGTGTATTATCTCCTTAGATCCTAACAAACACCCTGTGAAATAAGTCACATGGGTATTATCTCAACTGAGGAATTAAAGCTCAACTTACTCCAAACCATAAAAACTAAGGTTTACTACAGTGTTATAATTGATAAGACAGGAGGCTGTGGTATCAGCCTTACACTGAATTTCCAGTTCTACTGTTAATTATTTACGAGGCTTTGAGCATGTCACTTAACCTGTTTTCTCATGTGTAAAATGAGAGTAATGAGTCTTCTTGCACGTCTTCTTTTCCCTCCTCCAAATGTTCTGTCTATTTTGCATGAAGTCTCTAGAAATAGAACCTGGATAGACTTAATACAAGCCTTGTCTCGGTCTTTCTCCTGGGATTTCAGTCTCCAACTCAAAAGTCTCTTCTCACCCTATAGGGAAGGGAATACCACTCCATCCCTTTCCCAGTTGCCAATGGTCCAGCTGACAGCCACCCCAGCAAGTGCCCTTGCAGATGAACCAGTGCACATCCAAGTGACGGGCCTGCACCCGTTGCAGATGGTGACCCTAATGGCGTCTCTGAAGGATGAGAAGGGGAATGTGTTCTGGTCCAGAGCCTTCTATAAGGCCAACGAGGTTGGTGAGCTGGACCTAATGCAGACTCCTGCATTCGGAGGTGACTACGTGGGGGTTCACCCGATGGGCCTCTTCTGGTCTCTGAAGCCCAAGAAGGCTTTCCAGAGGCTGCTGAAGAAGGATGTGATGAACAGCCCCTTTTGGATCACTCTGAACCTATATGACTCCGTTTGTTTTAAAGATGTCATCACAGATCAGGTCATGGCCAGCCAGGTGGTAGAGCGCTGGTTCTCAGGCCCTGGGTTACAACGGGTGCAGATCCGAGAAGGTCGGGTGCGAGGAGCCCTTTTTCTGCCTCCAGGTGAGACTAATCTTTGGTGATACAGAAAACTTTGTTGATGAGTATAAAAACTGAAACAAAGGGCATCAAATTATTGGAGAACTAGTGTTTCACACAATAGTTTAAAATCGTCATGCCATTGTGTGTGTGTGTGTGTGTGTGTGTGTAAAGGTGGAATTCATTTTACTCACCTTGTACTTTCCCTCTTATCCACTTGAGCCTCTTCTCACTCTTTCTGATCCCATTCTCTTTTCTTTTTATTGCTTTCAGGGGAAGGTCCTTTCCCAGGAGTCATTGATTTGTTTGGGGGCAGAGGGGGTCTGGTTGAATTTCGGGCCAGTCTTTTGGCTGCACGTGGCTTTGCGGTGCTTGCGTTAGCATATTTTGCCTATGAAGATCTGCCCAGTGACCTGCTGGAGATTGACCTGGAATATTTTGAGGAAGCTGCCAACTTGCTACTAGCTCATCCCAAGGTATTTAAAATACTTTTCATTCTACTTTGCAACATTATAGCAAAACAAAACAAAACAAATCAGAAATGTCTGTTTTTGCCTCTTTTACCAATCTGTTTAAACTTGGGCATAGCACAGTTTACCCTTAAAATGGGGACAATATCTACCTTGTAGGATGGATATTATCCTTGTAGAGCTTGATGATCAGCTTATTGGCACAAAAGACAATAAATGGTGAATGTATTATGGTTATTTTCTTTCTTTTTTAAAAAAAGATTTTATTCATTTATTCACGAGAGACACACACAGAGAGAGAGGGGCAGAGACACAGGCAGAGGGAGAAGCAGGCTCCATGCAGGGAGCATGACGTGAGACTCGATCCCTGGTCTCCAGGATCACGCCCTGGGCTGAAGGTGGCACTAAACTGCTGAGCCACCCGGGTTGCCCATATTATGGTTATTTTCATTGGAAAAAAAAAGCCAAGGCTCCTCACATTTGAAGTCCTTGTGACTTGTCAGTGACTCTTCAATTTTTATCAGCCACTGATCTCATGAATCCTCTAGCTTAATGTGTTTTCAAACTTCAATGAGTTAAGTCACACGAAAGAGTCCTGAGACTAAGAACATGCAAAGTTCAGTTTTAGAGCTGGGCCACAGGATCAGAGCAGAATCATCAGCGGAATGGATGTGGCTGCACCATCTGATGAGCTAAACTAGCTCTTCAGTATCAGATCTAGGGACAGAACTAAACCCAAAGTAAGTGTCCAAGGCTCAAAGCTGGGAAGGGAATCTAGAAAGGAAGGATCATTTTAGAACTCTGTCAAGTATTGTTTGTACCATTGAAAATGTGGGCCATGGCCCAGAGGCCTTGGTATGACCAGAGAGCTGCTTGAATGCAGACTCTCAGACCACACCCTGGTCTGGTCAGCATCTACATTTTAACAAGATTCCCCAGGTGATCTGGATGCACATTCAAAGTCTGAGAAGGACTGCTCATAATCCAGCTTTTTTTCCCTAGGAATTAAATATCAGATGAATTATAATCTAGACCTCTTAAAGAGGTCTCAAAGTACTGATGTTTGTGTTAATGACGAAAAAAAGAAACAGGAATAAATATCACAGGGTCAGGTGTCTGGGTTGACATTCTGTGAAACTGAAACATAATAATTCTAGTTTTCCAGTCTGAAAATGTTTGAATATCAGTTATGTTTTATGGATCAACCTGTCATGGTAAAACAATCATACCAGCTAACATTTGTTAAATTGCTATTTGACTCTATGCTAAATACTCTAAAATCACTGTTATTGAGCACTCACAATTACTTGGTGATGTAAGTACTGTTGACATCCTCATTTTTCAGATGAGAACTCAGATTAAGTCATGTGACAGGGCAGCGCTTTAGCACCACCTTTAGTCCAGGGTGTGATCCTGGAGACCTGGAATTGAGTCCCACGTTGGACTCCCGGCATGGAGCCTGCTTCTCCCTCTGCCTGTGTCTCTGCCTCTCTCTCTCTCTCTCTCTCTCTCTCTCTCTGTGTCTCTCATGAATAAATAAAATCTTAAAAAAAAATAAAAATAAAAAGTCATGTGACAAAACTACACAGACCTTTGGCAATGCCTTTGCTCCAAACTGTTGGGTTATCCTGACTCTGTTATTCATATCATTCTCTGCCCAGAGAGCCTTGACTGTTCTCCAGGAGACATGAGGCCATGTCTCCTCTTGGAGCACTATTAGTATCTTCATCTTTGGTGTTACCTCCCTCATCACCATCAAACACATGTGTGATTTTTCAAAGCATATTTGGCTTTTAAAAAAAATTTTTTTTTCTAAAGACTAGGTCTTTTTTTTTTTTTTTTTAAGATTTTATTTATTTATCCACAAGAGACACAGAGAAAGAGAGAGGTAGAGACACAGGCAGAGGGAGAAGCAGGCTCCATGCAGGGAGCCCTTCGTGGGACTCCATCCCGGGTCTCCAGGATCACGCCCTGGGCCAAAGGCGGTGGTGCTAAACCGCTGAGCCACCCAGGCTACCCTGGGTTTTCTTTTCTTTTCTTTCTTTCTTTTTTTCTTTCTTTCTTTCTTTTCTTTCTTTCTTTCTTTCTCTTTCTTTCTTTCTTTCTTTCTTTCTTTCTTTCTTTCTTTCTTTCTTCTTTTTTTTTTAAAGGATTGTCTAGAAGGAATTAAATCTCAGATCAAATGTTTTCAATTAAAAAAAAAAGTTTTTTGGGATCCCTGGGTGGCGCAGTGGTTTGGCGCTTGCCTTTGGCCCAGGGCGCGATCCTGGAGACCCGGGATCGAGTCCCACATCAGGCTCCCGGTGCATGGAGCCTGCTTCTCCCTCTGCCTGTGTCTCTGCCTCTCTCTCTCTCTCTGTGACTATCATAAATAAATAAAAATTTAAAAAAAAAAAAAAAAGTTTTTTCTTTTTTTTTTTTTTTCATTTCAAATGTCACTCTTTGACATTATCTGAAGAGGAAGAGCAATTGTCAAAATTCAGTTTAGATTCAGTGTCATCAGAAGAGGTTCAATTCCCATCTCGGCTCCTTGACATTGTTGTAGCCTTAAGCAAGACTTGTAAACTTCCTGAATCTCAGGGTTCTTATCGGTAGGACAAGCGGAGACAATTTATGTGTAAAGCACTTAGCTGAGGGCTCAGCCTACAGTAAACTGTCAATAAATCCACCTTGTCATCCTTGCCCGCCTGCTTTTCCCCCTCTCCTTTCCCTACATCCTCAACCAGTCCCAAAGTGTTTTAGGGTCTATTCCTGGAACTTTCTCAATAGGTCACACCTTCTTCATCCTCCCTGCCACTCTTTCAGTTTGCTCCTTCATAACTGCCCCCCTGTGGTAAGTAAGTCCACAGTATAGTATCCTAACTCCAGTGATAGTCTGCTCCCCTGTTCCCCGGTCCATTCCTGTCATGGTAGTTTCCAAATACGGAAGCAAACTGCATTTCCTGGGGTGGAGGGGGGATATGCTCTAGTCTGAGATTCTTGGGCCCACTCAGAGCTATTGAAATAGAAACTAAAAAAAAAATGGATCCCAGAAAGCTCTAATTGAAAGAACTTTTTTTCCAGGTGATCTGATGATAGGTGCTGGTCTGTGAGTGTAAACAAAGTAAACATATCAGGTTGCTCTGCATTTGCTGCTCTCTGTCCAAAATGCCCTTCCTTTCCCTACTCGTTTTCCAACCTTCTTTCTTCCCCTTGCTCTCTCAGCCTTTCACAGAGTTAAAGACCCCCTCTCTTATGACCTACTACTTTTCCTACTGAACTGGTCACTGGCATTCAATTGTTTATAGAATCCAGGTCTTTCAACTTTATACCCTCAAAGCTTTCACCATTAGCTCTTGGATTCACAGACATGCAAAACCTCAGTAGCTGTAAAATGCTATTTAAATATGAATAACACTTACATAATATTCTAAACAACCTGGGAAACTCTTTTCCCAACTAGAGAAAAGAATTTGATTCTTAAGTTTCCCTGCTTCTACTCAGGTGATGTTGAATGTTCTTGGTGCATTTAAACTCTTTTTGGTTTTATGGAGCTCTGCTTTTGATGAAGAACTTTTATTTTGATTGTTTCACTAGATCCTTATAACAATCCTGCAGGGTTGGTAATAATATCACCCTGGTAAGACAATAAGGCTTCCAGGAGGCAAATAGGTAATGTCTTCGGTCATAGAAGCTGATAAATCCAAGTGCTAGGACTCCCATCCCATATTTTCTGTTTCTATCATGCTAGCTTACTTGGCCTGTAGGGCAGCTGCTTCGAGAATGGCATGTGATGGGTTCCCTATATTTTGTGCTTCAGGTCCAAACGCCAGGAATCGGGGTGATCTCTGTGAGCAAAGGTGCAGAGATTGGGCTGGCCATGGCCTGTTTCCTGAAGCAAGTGGTAGCCACCATCTGGATCAATGGGACCAATGCCATTTTTGAATTTCCACTCAGGTACAAAGATATGGTAATAACACCCATCCCCACGTTTATAGAGCGCATACAGTTGGACATCTCAGGGGCTATGCGCCTCCGCCACTACAAGGGGGATCCCTGGGATGAACTGAATCAGCAGAGCGTGCTTCCTATTGAAAAGGCCCTGGGTTCGATCCTCTTCATTGTTGGAGAGAATGATGAATGCCTGAACAGCAGGGCGTATGCCGAGCAGGCCTTGCACCAGCTGCAGAGCCATGGGAAAAACAACGGAAGGATGCTGTCATACCCTGGGGCGGGCCATCTCATAGAGCCGCCCTATTCACCCCTGTGTTACGCTTCCCCAAACAAGAACTTTTCTCCGCCTTTGCTCTGGGGAGGGGACCCTGCTGCCCATGCCGAAGCCCAGGAGCACTCCTGGGGAGAGATCCTGAAATTCTTCAGGCAGCACCTCACTCAAACCAGGAGCACACTCTGAACCAGGGCTAAGGGTGATGATTAAATGAGACAAAAAAATGAGAAGGCAGGGATATGATGGGAAGAGGGAGTTCTCCTGACTTCTGTAGATTTCATAGTTATCCTGGGTCAATTGGAAGGAAATTGGACAAAAAATCAAGGAACAAGGGCACAGGTGCACCTGAAGTATTTCTGACAAATTCGTATGTGATCTGAATTTTTAATAAACTGAATCTTCGTTTATATGCACCAGGGTACATTGCTATCTCAATATTGCAATACCCTTGCAAATTGAATAATCTTTTGTTTCCCAAGTAGGAATACCTTGGATCCAGGTATTGTCAATCTACATGAATTTCCTGGGACTTCCAAGTTACTTGTGGAAAAACATTTTCTGTTTAAAATTGAATTTCTGACATTTGAAATGAAAAGTTCTAATGCCACCATCAAATGTAATGCTTGTTATAGATTTCCAAAGCATACTTTATTTTTGTATAAAGCTCAGGATAGTGATGTTTCTTTTTACTCCAAAAATATATTTCTTTTTATAATTTTAATCAGGAATGGGATTGAATTTAATCACATGCCTTTGGAGCACTTATTGAAATTAGTTAATGAGATTAGTTAATATTTTTAAAACAATTACGGCAGTTAAGGTATGTAGCAATTACTCTATCAGAATTGGCTGCAATTATTTCCATAATGCTTTCCTTCTTCAGTCTATTAGTGTGGTGAATTACATTCATTAATGGACTTATGTTGCTTTTGCACCTAATTTTACCAGATTATTTTCTCATATTGACTAATTTGGGTTTGTAAAAAAATTTTTGGAGTCAATATGGTCATTCCTATTTTCTCAGCATTTTGCCCATATATTCTAGAACACATTTTTTTGCTAATAATTTTGCACATATCCCCTTTTATCTGCATGCTTTCCCTTTTTTCCTCTCAGTCTGACTTGACAAATATTTTTCTATTTTATTAATATTTTCCAAGAACAGTTTTGATTTGTTTTTTGGTCTTTTCCTCCTGATTCCTTGATTTCTGTTGTTTTAAAATAAATTCATTCCTTCTGCTATATTTTTTGTTGTTGTTTATTTTTCTGGCAGCGTTCTCATTTTGTTAATTTCTAAATAGTTTTTGACTTACCTACCCCCCCATCCCACCTCCACCTTAAACCCAAAAGTAACTTTACCAAAGTATCATACTGTAGATACTATTTATTATAAGGGGGAAGGAGTGAGAAACTTTGCAGTGGAGGATCAGATTGTTACCACCTGAACCCACTGGTCAAACTTAGCATCTCTTAAAATGGTCATTTTTACATAATGTGCTTCATGATGTGGAGTGCCTGGCACTACTTGGATGACTTATAAAACACTATTAAACTTGAACCTAGTCAAACCTTTCTATCAAATTTATTGATACAGTGGCTAGAGACCAGTTAAAAAATCCTGCAAAGAGACAAATCCAGGTTGTGGGTCATTCTATGACCTGGTCTCATTTTTTTTTTTTTTTTCCTGGTCTCATTTTAAGTTAACAAGTCACCTGGTTTCTTCACAAGTTAGTTGCATGAAAAAATTTGGGATTTTTTTCTTTGTGGGATTCCCCCCCTCCCCCCGCCCTTTTTTTGCATTGGAATGAGCTGTGGGACAATCAAGCATTAAAAGAGGCTTAAGAAAAAAAAGAAACTTAAGAGACATATCAACCAAATGCTATTTGTGGGCAGGGTTTGAGCACAGTGACTGTAAAAAGACATTTTTGAGACAATTAAAAAAATCTGAATATGGACTGGATATTAAATGACACTATGAAATTGATATTATCTTGTTAGGCATCATAATGGTATTGCAGTTATATAAAGATCACTTTTAGATAAAGATGAATACTGACATATTTACAGGTGAAGGGTTGCAATGTCTGGGAATTGTTTTTTTTGGGGGAATTGTTTTAAATACAGAAATATGGCAAAATGTGAATAATTATTACTTCTAGATTATGGCTATATATTACTTATAGATTATGGAAAAATATATATATAATATTTTTTATGTGTGGATGCAATTTTTCATAATGAAAAGCTAAAAAAATAAAAGATACAATCAATATATTTACCTTTCTCCCTCCAAAGTCAAGAACTTTAGCATATCTAAATCTTTTTCTTCATAACAACCCCATTAATTTCAAATTATTGATTTGCTTTAAAATAAATACATATTTAACATAACTATGCTTTAATGTGTCTTTGCTCCTTATAGTTTCTTACAGGCTGTCTTCTAAATTCTTGATTTTATCTTCTGCTTGGCCATTTCTTTTTTTTTTTTTTTTTTTTTTGCTTGGCCATTTCTTAAAGTACAAACTCAAGTCATTATTTTAAAAGATTCCTATTCACCTGAATCTTGGCAAATTAAAAAAGTCTATATTTTGGTCCCTTTGCAATAAAGAATTTTACAGTTGTAGAATTTGATGTTGATAGACTTTGATCTTTTTATTTTAGCATCTATTGTTTCCAGTGAGAAGTCTGATTCTTCTTACTTTGTGGAATTTTTACTCCTTTGGTTCATATTTTCCTATTTCTATTTTATTTTTATTTTACTCTTTATCTGAAAGCTTTTTACAGTTTTCTCTTTGTTCTTAATGTTCTGAAATTTCTTTAAGATATGAGTAAGTGTGAGTTTATCATTACTATGTTAATTAATTTTGTTTGGTACTGTATGGGCCATTCCAAACTCAAGACCTAGCTTTCTTCAGCTTTAGACATTTGCTTCTATTAATTTTATAATCACTTTAACCTTTCCATTTTTTCTACTCTCTCCTTCTGGAAGTTCAATTAAGAGAATTTTGGAGCTTCTGGATGTTTCTTCAATGAATATTAAATTTCTCTCATATTTTTTGTACCTCTTACCCGCTGTCCCCAGCTCCCTGTTTTCTTGAACTTCAGTTAATTGTTTGACTCACTAATTTGTGCTTCAGCTCCGTGCAGCTTGCTATTTAGCTCATCTCTTGGGTATGATCATTATTTTTAATTTTCCCAATCTGCAATTGGGTTGTTTCCTTAAAGCCTGTTCTCATTTTTCCCTCTCAGCTTTATTGAGATATAATAGACAAATCACATTGTGTAAACTTTAAGGCATACAACTTGATGATTTGATATACATACATATTGTGAAATGATTATCACGATTAGGTTAGTTAACACATCCATCACTTCACATAGTTATTGTGTGTGTGTGTGTGTGTGTGTGTGTGTGTGTGTGTGTGGTGAGAGCATTTAAGATCTACTCATTTAGCGAATTTCGGGTATACAATACAGTATTAGTTAACTATAATCCCCATGTTGTACATTATCCTGTTCTAATTTTATACATAGATCAGTGGGTCGTCTTTCTTATTCCTGCTTTCACCTGTGGCCTTCATGAACACACCCAAATTCTGTGCAGGATAATGTCATTGTGTTTAAAAAGCAGTATAAGCCATTGGGATTAAGAAAACCCACTTATCCCAGCACCACCTAGATATTATTTTTTAGGGATCTGATTTCAGCAAAATGAACCATACCTTCTTCATGGTTTTCTTTCTAGGCTTTCCTAGGAGCTCAGCTTCCAGCTCTATTCGGTTTTCCTGTTAGTTGGTTAGAAAAATCTGACTAAAAGTGGTTTACACAGTGGAATAATTATTGTCTCGTACGTAAATAAATCCAAAGGAAGGATGGCTTTGGTTTATTCACCAGTTAAGCAGTGTCATTACGAACCAAATTCCTTCTATCTTTCTGCTCTGCCATCCTTAACAGGTTAACTTCCTCTCAGGGTAGCCCAGCTATTGTTCTAAGATGTTGACCACAGGCCCTCGTATCTCATGAAGATCTCATTTAGATTTCCCCATGTCTCAGTGGTCAAAACTGGGTCACATACTTAAAGCAATCACAAGCAAGGGAAATGAGACCAGCATACCAGTTTAGATAATCAAGACTTAACCTTATAGGCCTAGTTAGCATCATTGAAGAACATGTCCACTTGGCAGATGGTGAACAAAAATGAAATTCATTACTGACAAGGACTACTGAATTGCCAATCAGGACAGTTTGCCCTACTTGTGTTTCCTCTTCCCTCTACTATTTTCATAATAAATGAAAATTATGGGTAGGGGGAAGTAATCTTCTGATTTCTGATGCATTCCAAATGTTTTCTTCAACTTGCAGAGCAAGATTACTCTTGACTTGACCTGTCCAGGCATTTTGATTCTTTAAGTTATGCTTTCCTTCCTTGTGTCCTTCTAGTTTAAACAAATATGTAGGACACTGTTTATCTTCCTACTTATGTGTGATTAGGAGTCCCAGGGCTTTCAACTCCATTGTATTCCCTTTCTAGGGTGGTTATCTCAAAGGCAAACATTTATGTGTCTTTAAATATGCATAATTTGTAATAAAGGACACGGCAGTGCCTCAATCTCTGGATTTCTTTATCCCTAAGTCTTGCCACTCTACTGTTTCATTGTTATACCATGACCAGACATTTTCCTCTCATTCTTTTTATGTGTTATTCACAGATTTCTGTTGCTTCTGGTAGAAAGTTTCCTTGGTTCCAAACTCTGTGGCATGTACTCTTGGTAGCCTAAAATTCCTTCCTTCTAATAGTATCTAAATGTGTCCTTGTGCTTCAGTGATTCTAGACTTACTCCAGCCCCCACAGGTGAGTGCTAAGTGGTGTGGACCAATCATGGTGTTTTTTTTTTTTCCTTCATCCAGTGAGTAGAGTAAGCACAGACATATAACATAATTCTTGCCAATGGGATGTCAGAGACATCTAAAGAGAATGAAGATTATCTGAAAGAGACATTCTGAGAATTTGGGGGATGTCTTCCTTATCTTAAAAAGCAAAGAAATATAACTATTTTCTTTGGATGTTGTTTTATCTTAATGCTTAGGATATATTAAGGCCAGTCTGAGGACAAAACCAACACACAAGGTCTGAGCCAAATGAGTTGCAGAAAGATGGAACTGAGGCTCTAATTACGTTGTTTTCATAGATGCTCAACCTTTGGATTTCTTGTTATTGGATTAAATAAATTTCCTTATTTGTTAAAGCCATTTACATATGAATTTTCTGTTCTTTGCTGCTGAAGACTATCATGATCATGGACACTTCCCTTATTACAACAGCCCACACTCTGTTGCATCTGTCTAGAGGCAGTGTAGAAGGACAAATTGCACAACCTAATTTTTTAAAGTAAGGTGGGCAAGGTGAATTAAAAATTAATAGTCATCTGGAATTTCATAGACACTTTTTAGACTTTCAGGGTTTCATAAACTTGCATAATACGCATAACCTGAGGATCATGTATTGTTGCTAGACTTATTACATATCATTTGTAATGATGGGATAGTGGAAAAAAGAAACCTCTTATGTAAGTAGGGTCACTTCCTGATTGGAGATGAACTGAAAATAAGCCACCTATTTTGCAGAAACACACACAAAAATGCTTATTGAATGTTTATACTAGAAACACTGCTAAAATGCTTTTCATGAGTCATTTAATTGAATCCTCACATCATCTTTATGGCATACTTTCCTCATTAACGCCCTCACTTTAAGAGTAGATAACCTATGAGGCTGGGAGTTTGACTTGCATTATGATTCAGCGAGTCATAAAATTCTGGGTTTGATTTTTAGCAATCTCAGCACAAGGAGTAGAAGAGGAGGATCTTCTTCAGAGAGTATAAAGAAGCTTTCAGATCATTTGTGGGGCACATACACAGGGAATTTAGATCCTTAAGTTCAACATTTTCCTCCCTACTTTGTCCAGTGACATTAGGAACAACCAATCTCATTATATTCATTAGTTTGCCAAAAATGTTCAAAAGCATCATATACAATGCCACTTACTCTCTGGCTTATTAGTGGTTGATTAGGCATATTCAGTAGTGATATCTTGTATATCCCTATTGCCAAATCATGCCATGGTCTATTAGTATTCTCTTTAGTCCTTGAAATAGAGTCATTAGCATCTTTGAATCTAATCAGAATAAAAAGCTTATTCCAGAAACCCCAAAACCCATGCAGAAAACTCATCCGTAAAATTCTGTTTCTTTAGAATGCTCTCAGGACTAACATCTGTATTAGGGTTCTCCAGAGAAACGGAACCAACATAATGTATACAAAGAAATTTATTACAAGGAATTGACTCCTGCAATTTTGGAGCCTGAAAAGTCCTAAGATCTGCAATCAGCAAACTGGAAACCTAAGAGAGCTGATGGTGTCATTCTTATTTGAGTCTGAAAGGCCTGAGAACCATGAGATCCAAAAATAGTGTAAGTTCTGGTCTAGTCAAGCTAACAGGCTTGAGATCCAAGAAGAGCTGATGTTTCAATATGAATCTGAAAGCAGGAAAAGACCAATGTCACTCAAAGTCAGGCAAGAAGAGTTCCCTCTCACTTGAGGGAAGATTAGCCTTTTTGTTCCATTCAGCTTTCAATTGATTTGATGAGAGCCACCCACTCTAGGGAGGGCAATCTTCTTTACTCAGGCTACTGATTCAAATGTTCATGTCATTTCATGTCAAAAACTCCCTCATACACATATCCGGAATAATGTCTGGGCACCACGTAGTTCAGTCAAGTTGGCACATGAATTATCACAGCATAGGTAGTCACTAAATTATTTCCATTATATAGATGCGTAAACTAAGCCTTGGAGAGGTTAACTCACCTAAGCTCACACAAGTAGAGATGACTTCACAATACAGATGAATTTACAATCTTCCTCTAAAACGCATGTAGCTATTTTTGACAACTAGTATTGACACCTGACAACAGTAGCTACACAAATTGCTATAGCTAGGGATGAAATAGCTCTCTTACCTGTTATATTATAGCTTCCACTTAATTGAGGTCAGATGTGGTAAAGGTCCTTAAAATTCTTCAATTTGGGGATCCCTGGGTGGCTCAGCGGTTTAGTGCCTGCCTTTGGCCCAGGGCATGATCTTGGAGTCCCGGGATTGAGTCCTGCATCTGGCTCCCTGCATGGAGCCTGCTTCTCCCTCTGCCTATGTCTCTCCACCCCCCTGTCTCATGAATAAATAAATATAATCTTTATAGAATAAAATTCTTCAGTTTGAATAGCTCAACACATAATAGTAGAAGACAGATTTTCTCCTAGACCAGAGACATAGGCTCTAGATAGATTATTTAACTAATACTGCTACACATGCAGCAAGAAAGAGCAGATAAAGCAGAGATGTGCTCTGGCCTCAGTAAGAAAAGTTCAGTAAATGTTGTCCAGCATTGCCCTGAATGAGAAAAACGGGGACAAAAAGAAAACCCACTAATACAAAAAAAAAAAATCTAGTTCAGTCGACTAGAGAAAAATCACCTTGGCCATCAGACTAGGCTTCTCTCATGTCTTCCTGAAATATCTGTATATACTATTCAATATTTTTGGGGGGATTTCATGCTCACCACGCAACATTTTAACCAATAAAATGGTTTTCTAGACATCCTGATTACAAGATGGGATGTGGGGAGATGTCACTTTTTTTTTTTTTTTTAGAGATTTTTATTTGTTCATGAGAAACACACACACACACACACACACACACACAGAGGCAGAGACAGAGGCAGAGGCAGAGGGAGAAGCAGGCTCCACGCAGGGAGCCCGAAGCGGGACTCAATCCCAGGACTCCAGGATCACTCCCTGGGCCAAAGGCAGGCACTAAACCGCTGAGCCACCTGGCTGCCCAAGATGTCACATTCTTGACACCAAAGTGTGATGATTCTGCCATTATTAAATGGCTTTTTATAGATAAATATAATATCTTAAAATGTATTTACCTGCTTTTCTCTTGCTCTTCCCCCTGCCCCCACTTTCATCTACTTGCCTTGGGGAAGTTTTAGGATTGTTCCAGAATAACATGACAAGAAGGAAAGAGTTAATGTCCCTGAAAGGAACTGATTTTATCCTAAAGAAGCTGGTTTAACTAGAAGAGATGAAATTCTACTTCATTGGAAAGATAGAGTCCTGCCCCCTGCATCCATTCAGTGGGACAGAGAGGCTTATTAGGAAGTTCAGACTGCGTTTAGAAAATACTTTTTGTGGAGAAATAGGTTAAATGTTTTTATACTGCTATACTCAATAAATAAGAGTCTGTCACAAAGAAACTGGTCATCTTTGAGGAACTCAGAGCCTGGTTTCAGGCCTGCAAGGCTGTGGTCCAGACCTGACATGGTGATTTCCATCCTAAGAATCCTGCCTGAGTGATCAAGTTGAGTCAGAGACCATATCCTCCTTGCCTCGACATCTCCTTCCTTCCCCACCAGTTGTGCTAAACTTACTATACAACCTATGGAAATGCAGGTGTTGGTGGTGGTAATAATTCTGTCCTCAGCATCTAAGGAAAGCATCACAGAGCTATGGCATTTGAACTGTATCTCAAAGTGTTTTTTTTCTTTTGAAGTTCCTAGAACAAAAGATGCTATAAAAATAAGGAATAAGTCTGATCAAGAGATACCTAATTAAGAATCCTATAGAAACATATCAGGTCCATTTGGCTTTATCATTCAGTAAGGACATTTTTTGAAGAGTTAGACGCCAACTTCATCCCAGTGAAGCAAAACTCATGGTGATAAAGCTGGTATATGTTCACCAAAATTAGTGATTTCAACAGGTGGCAATAGATTAATTAATACACATCCAGTGGATCTTGGTATGACTGATCTTACCAAAGGTATAAGAATCTATTTTTAAGGCGGTCAAACAACTAAAAATCCCTCTAATGGTGTAACTGGTGACTATTTAGTTGATTAGCCCTAGACCCTGAGCTAGAGAGAAGCTACCCAAACAACAGGCAGCTGGAGTGGAGGTGCACTTGCTATCTTCACACTTACCCCTATGGCTGCTAAGAACAGGATAGAAGAAATGCCCCAGTGAGCAAATACTTAGCTCCATGATCCCTACAAAGGTAGCAACTCTGTTGGCTATAAAGAGGGAGCAGACGAAGGGGATATAAATGTTTTGTACAGAACTATGCATGATGAGTCTGAGTCTGAGTCTGAGTCTAGTGAGCCTGAATTGACTCAATTCTGAAATCTTGCAGAATATCCCTTTAAATTGGGAAAAGATTGCTTTACAGTATAATTCAATGGAGAAATGACTTTATGTAACAACATTCAACATCATTATTCCAAAAGAAGAGCTGTTCTCTGTTTCAAAATATTTGAGTTAAATTGATAAATGGAAGTTCCTTTATAGGGCAAAGTAAGCACATCTTTTTTTTTTTTTTTTTAAAGAGACTGTCTTTAAGGAAAAGCTCTTCACAAGCACCCTACTCTTTACTCTGTGTATAGGTTTACTTAGTTTCATGGGAAGGCTCTGGATTGTTACCTTTTATAGATTCTGACACACACAGGATACCAAAATGAGCAAACCAGGTTGAGGACAGAGGCTCCAGTCTTGAGTGGTATAAATGCTGCTTTCCCAGGCAGAGTCATTTCTAATTTTAAAATCACATACACCATTAACTGGGCTTCACAGGGGTCAATGGGCTGGAGAGTAGTGTATCAATATGTCAATCAATACTGGGATACCCATGAATGTATCAATCGATTCTGGGACATCTGGACCAAGAATTAATTCTGAGGCTATCATTATCACTTATCCTATTTAGACAGAGGGCTTTGTCTTTGGTAGAAGGCCCATGTGGAGGGGTCCCTAGCCCTAAGAAATGAATCTCAAATGGCAGGCTTGAAAGATCAACTTGAAGTCTGTGAAGTGACTTAGGACTAATGAAGGGCATTACTAAGGTTGCCATGGCGTGATAGAGGGAATCAGACTAAAGCAATGGTCCCTGACATGTGCCCAGAGATACCCCTTATTTTCAAGTGTCACAGTAGAGTGCCCTCTGGAGCTTGACCCAGTCATGTACCAATACCCCCCAGACCCAAGACTAGGAAACTAGGATCTGTGGCTAGAGCTCTAGTAACACTTGAGAAGTCCCTTCTAGATGGAAATCAGAAAGGAAAGTAGAAGGATAACACTTACTCATAAGTCGACTTATGTTCTTGGAAATAACCATCTGGTAGACACACATTTAAATGGCCTCTCACTGTGATGAGAAGTGGGTAATGTAAAATCAATAAAGCCTGCCAGCATTTTTCAGAATGTCTTACCATGAATATGAGAATAAAATCAAGCCCTCATTGCTGTTATTAAAAAAATTCTACAAATTATGTGTAGAAAATGAATCACTCAGAAATTGGGCAACATTATACTTTGGTAGCTTATACAAAGTGGAGAGCTCAGAGCTTGCAAATTATTCCTTCTCATAAGCAGAATACATTTTTCTTATGATGTGCTTTTCTTACCAACACCATCCCTGAACCATTTAAGCAGATATATTACATTGAAAAACCTTTGAAAAGATGCAGACCTGGTTTAAAGGCATCCTCATATAGTGGAGTCAGGAAGACCCAGATTCTAATATTCGTGCTGACATGCACAGCGCGACCTTGGGATTATGGCAGCTTCCCTGAGCTGTTTCAAGAACAACCAGATTATGTATGTGAAAGCACGTGGCACAACACCTGGGATCAATAAAGCTTTCAGTACTCTTTCCTTCCTTGCCTGCCTACCCAACTTCATCAGCCAGACAGCTCTCAGAAGATGTAGATGAGAGGGTGTGCATATAAATGTAAATAACTCTAGGCCAGAATGAGATGAGAGATCAGGCAAAGTTGTATTTAGCAGAGGTAAGTTTTGTTCCTAAAAATGACTTTTTATTAATAACTCAATATAGGCAGGCTGGAAACAAAGGTAGCTTGTTAGGCATCCAGACTATGCTTCCAAGTGTCCTAATAATTTCAAGAATTTTAAAGTTTTGCCTGCACCCCCCCCCCCCACACACACACCTTCTCCACTCACTCACTCACTCACTCACTTACTCACTCACTCACATACTCTCCCATGAAAGGATCTACCAGTCATGCCTCTAGAATGACTTATCTCAGCAGGCATGACTCTAAAACGTATAAACATTTATTTAGTTCACTTTATTGTGACTCTTTAAATACCTTTGCCCCGTGGATGAAACTTAAAACAAATGACATGAGACAGAATAGCTTTTGTGATAATTTTTTCTTCTCTTTAGAAAAAAAAATATGTACAAAAGAAAGCTAGGAAGAGCCAACATGAAAGTGTCAAGAAAACATTCTGATAGGTATAGACAAGGGAGCTCCTTCTCTCAAAGGAGTTACACGTTAGTTATTACCATGCTAGAAAAATGAGATGCAGTTAAAATTCTAGAACAATTAAAAGCCACAAAGTCAAGCTGTTACTCTGGGGCTCTAGGTTGTAGATGCTCTGATACCCTTTCTGTAAAATAATACTGTGCAAACTGTAAAATATTCATTTTCATATAAAGTCCATACAATATGATATATAAAACTGTTGAATTGACAGGGGAGACTGGTGCAGGTTGCTTTTTGGAAAGAAGTCTGTAGTGTCACTTGCCAGCCCAAGGACATGATTCCAGAAAGATCTTGAGTTTCTTAGATGGGAGGAGCCATTATCTAAGGGAGAACCTTACATCCCCAACACCCCTGCCACTTGTTTATGTAAGTAAGTCTCTGCCACTTGTTTATGTAAGTAAGTGACTTCATTAATATATTACTTTAACTTAGAATGCAAAACAGGTTAAGAGACAAGAACACAAAGTTCTTTTTGAAAGGAATATTTCTTTCTGCACAATTGATTTTGAGATTTACCATTAACCAACATTGCCCTCCCCTGCAACTCAAAAGTTAATTTTCACTAAAATTCAAAAGTTCTGGAGGAGGCAGCAAGTATGGTATTAAAGGGTTAAAGTGAATTGTTATATTTTTATTTCTGTGCCTATAAAACTGAGAAAAGAAGGTTTGTGTACAAATATCACAAAACAACATCAATCATTGAATCAATGTGGTTCTTCAATGCACACTGGAACAAGAAGAAAATTTTGTTGGTTTTAAAATTCTGGCATAAATATATTAAAGCTGACCAAAAAAAAAAAAAAAATCAGGGCAAGCTACATCACTTCCTCATACAAAAAATGTACAAAACATTAGCCTCTAACTAGATAAACATAATACTTGTCTTCACAGTTTGACATCAAGTAACTGTGTGTCTTGAAGTATCGAATTGGAGGGTGATAAAAAAAAACAGCTTGTGACACCTCAGCTGTCTCAGGTGACTTCAGTCATGGAGGCAGAGTGATTCTGCAAAGACAAGCAGATGCAATCTCAGAATTGAGTTGACTGACTCGTGCACACACACTCTTCCCTTGCCATGCCCTTGTCTCCCGGCTTTGTACAGGCCGTTCTCTTTTCCTGAAATGCTCTTCCAACACCCCTCAAATTTTCACCTCTTCTGTTACATCTTCCCTGATACATATTTTTTAAAGTTTTAAAAATTTATTTAAGTAACCTCTATGTCCCATGTGGGACTCGAACTCACGACCCTGAGATCAAGAGTCGAATGGTCTACTGGCTGAGCCAGCCATATGCCCCTAAATCTTTCCTGATTTTTCAACCAAAATAAAATAATTTCCCCAACTAAACTTGGTCTCTATATAATTGTCTTATATTATACCTACTCAGCCATGTTTTAATAGAAACATTTAAGGATCTCAAAGTAACTTTGGTTGCATCCCACATTTTTAATGTAGTATTTTAATATCAAAAGTTCTAATTTTAAAAAAATTTTCGGTATGACTTACTGAGTCGTGAGCTATATAGAAATGAGTTTAATATTTTCAGATGTATAGGGTTTTTTGTTTTTAGGTATAGTTATCTTTGAATTCTTTTTCTAGAGAATGTAAGCTGTGTGATACAGATACTTTACAATTTCTTAAGACCTTTATGTGGTTTATTTTCATACTAATTCATGTGTTTTGAGGATTATATAACAATGCACATTAGGTCAACCTTACTAATCATCAATATATTCACTATATTTTGTTTGCTTATTAATTAGAAATGTGTAGCAATCCATACTATGATTGTAGCTTTGTCTCTTTTCCTTGTAATTCTGTCAATTTTTGTATATACAGCTTGTTTATATAACCCTTACCTCTTGTTTATATTATTTAATATTACAGAACCTTTTGCAGACCCAACATTTCCTCTTTTGTTTGAACTTAAAACCCCCAGTCCTCGGAGTCAGGAAATATAAGAAACTGTGGCATTAGATCTGATTATTACAGGCTTCTTGATGCCTGTTTATTTTGAGGACACTAGAGATTTATAGTATATTCTTGAGAGCTCAACTACACATTTTAGAACTGGAGCATTCTGTTTTTCAAGGTACTCTAATCTGCAACATTTGTGAAAATTAGAGCTTGATGCATTACTTGCCATAATGTGAAAAATAACTTATCCCTTTGTGTTTTTACTTTATTTTTTTATTTTTTATTTTGTTTTTACTTTAATAATATGCTTCCTTTTTGAAAAAACTTCTGTGGTCAATACTTTGGTCACTTTCATGTTTATAAGATTCTATTTGAGAGTAAGTGGTAAAGATAAAGTAATTCAACAGCTAAAGGTAACTAAAGGGTGACTTCAGACAGGTCTCTTTAACTCTGCAGGTATTTTCTATTTAATACAAAATCTATAGTATCACTAGTGTAAAATCAAGGGGGCCATTAGAATACCTCTGAGAATATTTTCTTAAACATAAATATTCTTTTACCTCAGAATTGCTGAATTAGAAGCACTTGGAGTAAGGTTCCCAGCATCTGGGCCTCAGCATAAATTGGGTTCTTTTTCTGCTAAGAAAAAAATGTCTCTCCCTCCTAACATCCGGAGACATGGAGAGACTTTATACCAACCCAGAGTGAGTTAATGCAATAGTTTCATCTCTAACTTCATTTCTTTAATATAAACTAGGTTTGACAGGCACACAATTGCTCAACACTAAGGGTGACTGCTCAGGTGCATGTGGGCATGGGATGCAGAGCACGGATAGTTCTAAGCTGGTCTCTTTAGGATCACAGTAATTCTGTGGGTTCCTAGAACAGGGCCACTATGAGATCACAATAACCCTATAGGACCACAGAATAATGCTTTGGAAACCTGACCATTTTTGTCTTGTTTGGATTCTATAATTTCTTACTTTTTGGTTTCTCTTTAGTACTTGGGAAAGATTTTTAGAAAATGTACCATGTCTCAATCAACTATGCTAAGGGGAATCACAGAGGGCAAATATTCAAATCTAGTTGATGTTTTAGAGGAAGAAAAAGTGCTGGAGCCTGGGGGCTCCATGTGGCAAAAGGGAAAGAATGTCTCAGGAGGAAGGAAAGGAGAGTGACCAGGTCCTCTCCCCATCCAGTCTTCTCCTTGAGGTATCTTGAACAGTGGGATGGATTTCACATGTCTGAATGCACACTCTGAAGAGAGGTTCATATTTTCTCTCAGATCCCAAAAGTTCTTCTTCCTGGGAAGATGGTTCTAGCCCAGAAATTACAACTTCTAATAGAAAGCACAGCTGTTGGAGTTGCACAGAGTTCTTGCCCACAGGGAAAAACACAGGGCATATTTATTTTGAAAGAACTGTAGCTCAAACACCCTATCCCCTACTGCATGTTTCCATTTAATGCTAAGAGATATAGGTTTCCAAATGGAATTACCTTGAATGAAAGACCAGGCTGTGTGGCCTAGGACAGCAAGTAGGGCCTTTAGAATTAGATGGGCCAGTTTTAATTTTGCCTTGGTGACCTTGGGCATGTTTCTTAAACTCTTTGTGCTTTTATTTACTTCATCTACAAAACAGAATTAATAATATCAATTTCAGGACTGTTGTGAGGACTGAATGTGATCACTTGCAATAAATGCCAATTTTCTCTTCTTGACCAACAAATAAAGAGTATAATCATCCTAACTACACATGTGGAAACATTTGGTATTAAAAGCATGATGCTTTGTTACTTGAGTCCTCTACAGTTGGCATGGAAGTCATCACCTGAGAAGTAAATGCTCTATCCAGCATCCTGTAGCTTTACTTTGACTGCCTTTACAAGTCCTATTCATTGTTTCTTATTAATTTCTATTTTCTTTGGAGGTTCAGATAAGTGCCTATAATCTGATTTTAGGTTCTTGGTTTTGTCTAAAATGTTCAGTTCAGATTTTGATTCTGGCTTGCCTCTATCTATCAAACATCTATTTCATACCTGGTGAATGCCAAAAAATATGGAGAAACATAAAACATAAGACATCATAGTGTTCAGATCCTCAAAGATCTCCAGGTTCTTGGGGGAGGCAGATATGAAGGGACACTGTTGGCATCCATTGGGTAGGACAATTCACAAAGGGCTGTGTATTCAGAAAAGGACTCATTGTATCCAGATGAGGTGATGTACATGGAAATAAAGATACATGGATAGATTTGAAAGAAGTTCAGCTTACTGCCTATAGTGAATAATAATATATGTTTTGAAGGAACCTTTTATCTCTCTTGCAGAAGATCAGTTTTTGAAACTGTTTGGCACTTCAATTTCATCCAGTGTAAGTGGAATCCTCCAAACTATGGTCTAGATGTCTCTGTGACCTGGATGTTCAACTATTAATTGTTCTGAGGGAGAAGGTAGACAGAAGTATGAAGAAGGTTTCCAACAGAGGGTCTCTTTAGGATCACAGTAACTCTGTGGGTTCCTAGAACAGGGTCTCTATGAGATCACAATAACCCTATAGGGCCACAAAATAATGCTTTGGAAACCTGTGTTGGGCAGAAGCATAGGGTGGAAAGGGGATGTGCTTAAATCAGGAAATTCAAGGCAAAGTAGACAGCAGTTAAAAGAACACAGACACTGCCGTGTTTGTGGAACTCAGTAAATATTTGTTTGCTTTTAAAACTCACCTTTGTCTTCAGTTGCTTCACCTCAGAAGTAGAGGCAACCACTCTGATCTTATCAGATACAGGAACATAATTAGATGGGGAATACCAGAGAGAGTCTATCTCACTATTTCATTATGAGGCATCACGATTTAGCCACTTTATCATTCAACCTGCACCAACAGGCCGTATATAAATAAACTAGGCACATTTTTTTCAGCAAGTTATTTCTCATTAAACCAAGTCAACATTTTCACCTTAATACAGGTCAAGGGAAAACAAACAGGATACTTGGCACTGGGTTTAATGGAGTGCCCTAGTTTTCCCAAGCTAGAAATAGCTCTATTGTTTTGTTTCTCTTATTAATAAAATTAGAAAGACTTCATTAAACACGAAAAGAAATAGGACAGTTCATCTCAGAGAGATGTCTGATAGTTAATCTTTCAACAGGGAAAAATATTATTATGTAGTATCCTGATAAGAAATACATGATAATTTCAGTGGGAGGTGATTTGCTTTTCCCTTGTACTATCTATAAAAATGGTTCTGTAAGGACATAAATACAAATAAGATTTCAAGATAAATAGATTACGGAAAAATTTTAGCAGGACTCAGCCAACTGAGCAAAAGGGCACAACAGTAAAGATTGTTTTGTGATTGTTTATACCCTTATATGTCTGCTTAAAGAACCACTTGTCTCAGCTCTCCCACTTGCTATGTGGCCTCAGGCAAGTTAAATGAACATAGCTATTTTCATATTCCTATTTTAAATCTGTGAAATGGGAATTCTATCAACCCAAAAGGTGTTTGCTTAAATAAGAAATGTATTTGTAAAGCACCTAGCAACTATCCCAGGCAAAAATAAGTGCTGGAAACCATCTTTAAGGTTATTTTCAGGAGGCAAGTCTTCACCATGGCTTTTCCTGTCTTCTCAGACAAAACACATTTTTTTACTTCATTTGTATTCATAAAGTGCTTTGTGGACTTCTGATTCAGCATGCCCTATTATGATTATTCATTTATATCCACCTTCCTGATTATCTATGAGGTCTTTGAGGACAAGGATTATGTGGCTAATTATTTTCTGTTATCTGACATGAAACAAGGCCCTGATGTAAATAAGTGATTGGTGAGTATGGCTGCATTAAATTTTTTGATTGTGGTCATCAAAATAGATCCAAAAGGACACTTAGTGATAATCTTTTTAAAGTGCTTCCAGTTTATATCTGTTACTGAATGTAACAACACCTTTCTCTTTCCAAATATTGTCCTAGTTACTAAATCAAATTGGCCTCCCATATAATTGGTTCACATTTCATAAATGTGGTATTCCATAGTAGGTCAAGATTTCTTAAAACAGCTGGGGTTTAAGTTAGGCATTACTAAGAACTTCCTGAGGATTCACAATTGCCAAGCTCCCAAATAAATACAAGACTAACTGAGAAAAGCTTAAAGTTCCTGAAGCCTTTACATCAGATTTTTATTAGTGTTGAGTGGATTCAGTGGTATCCTGCTTCCTATTAATTGTTCTGAGGGAGAAGGTAGACAGAAGTATAGAGAAGGTTGGTAGAGGAATTGATTAGTTTACGTCCCAAGATAATAGGCTTTGAGCCTGTGGGTTTGGTTTGCTAAAACCACTTTACTATACCTGTGCACTTAAGGTTTCCAGAGGGCTTTCTATCCTCGGGAAAGCCATTAGGGGTACTCCGCGGGGATCCTCAGGTTTGGGTTTAGAAGGAGATCCTTGCGTTCCTTTAAAGTTATGGACCACACACATTCCCTGCAGGATGAGGGGAAAAAAGACTGGAGTCAGACTGCAGCCATCAATGCCCGGCCATGTGTGAGGGTGGCAGGCCTTTCCCCTAGAATGCCATTGCCATAGTGACTTTCTCCCTTTGAGCCAGAGGGTAGAGACCCTGCAAAGACCTTGGGCATGGTCTAGGGTGTTTGCGGGGCACCTGGAAGGGCTGACGAAGCATCTGACTAATTACCACATGGCCAGTGATAATCAATCCACCCCACTGAGGCTGTTTCCTCACCCGTAATAACACCAATCTCACAGATGTGTAGTGATTAAAAGACACAATGAATGTAAACCACTTCATAATAACAGCTAACATTTACTGAGGCCTCTCTGGGTCTGGCATTGTCCTGAGAATTTTACCTTCCTGCATTTACCCATTCAACAGTCTTACAAGGGAGGTACTAACATCACCTCCAACTTAGATAAGGAGGCAAAGTTAGATCACTTGTCCAAGGTCACACAGAAATTTCAACTCCATAGCCCTTTACTCAGACCACTACACTACTCTGCTTCTTTACAAGTACCAAAGGCATAGCCAATAATCAACGTGAGCTAGTCTTCACCTTTTGTCCAAGAGGACCAACCTTAAATTACATGATTACTATTTGCTTGAGATTAAATAACTCCGTGGCAATTTTCTTCTGTTGTTTCCATGAAAATACTTTCCCTCTAAATTAGTATTCACTTTTCTTTATTTCCTACTGAGGCCCCCTTCATAACTGAGTCTGTTTTTACCATTTTCTCTGCTTCTTTTGCCCTCATGGAGTTTACCTGTTTCCATGCTCTCTCTTCCCTGGCTCTGCATCTTTGTTTCTCTCTCCAGCATCTTTGAATCTTTCCTGTCACTCTCCAAACTCTGCAGGACATTTATGTAAATATTTTCTACGTGGCTTTCTTCCATCTCACCCTCCAGCTCTGCTTAAACCTCCTCCATTCAACAAATGGGAGAAGTGGGAGGTACAGGAGCTCTGGAGTTGGAAAGACCCAGATCAGATTTATGGCTTATGGGTTGGGTGGCCATTTGGCAAGTTAGTTATCTTTAAGGCTAACTTTCTTCATCTATAAAATGAGGTTAAGAATATTGTCAGGCTTGTCAGCATGTGCCTTGGTGTATATAAAGAGTAAGGCACATAGTAATTGCTCAACTAAGAGTCTCCTCTCCATTGCATCTTCATAGGAAACACAAAATAAGAATGCCAGTATGCTGCAAGTATGCTCCTGTCTTCAGACTCTTCTCTTCCGGTCTCCTCTCCAAGACTCCACTTTGGAAGTTTCCAGTCTTTTCTAAGACATCCATCCACTCCCATTTCCAAGCTCAGTGTGTGCTTGTGAGGTGTGTACATGTGCACATGCAGATAACAGTGGGGGACCATGGAGTCTGTCTCCTGCCAGAAGCAATTCAGTAGCAGTTCTGGGTCTTACACAAGGACGATTTGTGAAAAACAAATTTTGACATTTGCCATCAACTGGGAAGGCAATAAACAGAGCAAACAGTAATTGATAGGTAGGAAACAGGGCTGCAAGTTACTGAGAAAAAACAAGTTTAATATTAAAGCAGGATTCGTCTACAGGGCCTTAGAAAATGCAAAGACCTTCACAGATTTAATCCCATGAAGATCTCATGGAATAGTTTGGGACAGTTAGCACAGCTCTTTCCAGGACCAAGGGGCAGCAAAATTATTTGGCTTTTGAGCCCAAGCCTGCATTTGTGAACTACTGATCTGTCTTTGAAAACCCTCTTTTCTCTTGAAGCCACCCATACTCATTCCTCTTTTAAAAAGCAGTCATTGGGAAATATCACCCAGGGGATATGTACGTCTCAGGATCATCTCAGTACCGCTTTTCCTGAAGCTTCACACAGACAATTTTCATTGAAGTCCTCCATCTTTTACTTTAGAAAGAAAGTTTGGATCCATTAAAAATAATTTTGAATTTGAATTAAAATTAAATTAATTAATTGGGAGATCAGTGTTCTGAATAAATGTGAGCATTTTCTGCATCTCAGCAGGTAAAAATGTCGGAAAACTCTAAGTTGGAGATTGGGAGAGGTGTATGTTGGGAAGGGCAATGAGGAGGCATAGAACAAGGAAGAATTAGGTCATAGGACAGTGAAGTCCATCTCTGTACCATGCCCTCTAAATGGGTGCTTTGGACCAGGGTAGGCAGGATGGGAGGAGGGATATCCAGAGTATGATGGCTTTTGTGTTTTAGGAGAAGCTTGCTGAATATGATTAGGGAATTCATTTCCTGTACAACATACGACTCTCCAAGCCCACTGATTTACTTACTGTAAATCCTCCTGGGTATATTTTAAAATCCCTAAAGAGTATTTAGAAACCGTATCTCTGTGGTATGCCCATAAAATAAAAAAGAAAGAAAGATAAATGAATTATTGCTACATGCTACAATACAGGAATCTTGAAATAATTATGCCAGGTGAAAGATGGCAAAAAATGGATGTAGACCATATGATTCCATTCATGTGAAATCCTAGAAAAGGCAAACTCATACAGCGCAATGGAAAGATCAGAGGTGGCGTGGGAATGAAGAGAAGGAAGAGAGAGGAAGATGTATCTGTAGGTCAAAATTGATCGAACTGTACACTTCATGTGCCATTTATTATCTGCCTAGCACACTTCAATAAAACTGTAAAAAGACAAAAAACAATAAAAATTAACATCTTCACTTCCAACCCAACTGAGATGAAAAGATTTTCTAGTTGAGCAGGTGGCTAGGCCCCCATCTATTTGAGGAACTAAAATCATCAGAAATGTAAGGATATGGAGAAAACTGTATTAACCAAAACTCTTCTCCAGAAAGATTACTATATGTGGTTGAGAGCCATCTGGAGTGGAAATAAGACCCCAAGAGCCATGTTTAGATGGTAACAGAAGCCTTCTAATTTTAGTCTAGGTGTGGCTAGAGGAGGGTTTTCTTACTGCTGAGTGGGATATACAAGTGTGAGGCCTGAGAAGGGCTGTCTGCTTCCACCCATGGTCTTTGTTTCTGTTCTTCCCTCAAGCAACACTTAGCTTCTGCTTTCAATACATTCTGAACAAATATTTAAAGAACATTGCTAAAAAAGAAAAAAAACAACATTGCTTTGATGCTATGCTAAATTTCTAGTCTGCCAGGCCTCACTCCTCAGCCCAGCGTTGAAGGAAGTAGAGTAAGCCATCTTCCCCAGGCATTCCTCTTCATGACTCTCAGGAGGAATATACAATCATATTTCTGGAAAAAAAAAACGTACTTTGGAAGTCATTTCTGCAGCAAAAAGATGCATAATACTTGGGGAAAAATTGCAACTTGCAAGGCTGGAGCAGGAGGAACACCGATTTACACTGTGGCCTGGCCAATCTGACTTGCCGTGATCCCGGACAGCCTTTCAGAGGGCACAAGACAGAAAAGGTAGAAAGAGGGAAGCCGACCTACCAGGAACAGGGCTACAGCAGTGCCCAGGATGAAGCCTGCAATCACATCGGAGCAGTGGTTCCGATACTCAGAGACCCGATTGAGGCCTGTCAGGAAGGCTGTGCAGAGGGTCCCGAGGCACAGCACTGGTTTAGCCAGTCGACTGCTCTTTGTCTTGATTGTGCTTGTGATGTACATCTGGAACAGGACAGAGACCACGGAGTGACAGGCAGCCTGTGTGTACGGTGCACACCCATGCATGCACGAACATGCACCAGCGCAAGCAAACAGGGTCCAAGCCCAAGGGGCCACTGTGACTAGTTGAACAATTCCACTAGGTCTCGTAGGAAAGAATTTGGGTAGGAAACGAGTGCAGCAAGAAGAACAAAGAGCCATACACGAATCACGTTGTTCTGTATTCCAGTAGGCCCATCTATAGAAATAGTGATGCAGGGAATGGCCACGTAATAAAGATCAGCTTTAGAGCATGCAGTTTTTATGCAACAAATTAAAAATCACTTGGGGTATTTGGAAACCCATATATAATGTCAGATTCCAAAAAAACCTTCTGTGAGAGTGATTTTATGGAAGACAAGGTCAGGTAGGTGAGTGGCTATACATTTTACTTTTGGTGTCCCTCAGAGTTCTAGTTGATTCTTCACACTTTTAGGCAATAAATACAAAAGCATTGACTGATTAGTTGATTGAAGTAGAACTTCCAAATGAGTGTGTCACACAAACAGGTTTTAGTTGTGCTAGAAACCTGATTCTCACATTCCTTGCAACAGTTGTGATCAGCTCTCTCTATCCATTTACTCTAGTGTGTTTTAAAACATTTAAGCTTTTCTACAGGTCCACGACGTCCGAAAGATTGGGTAGACCTGCCTGAGGAAAAGATGATGCAATTTTATGACACCTGAGTAGGCTGTTCACTATTGTGGGGAGCTGGGCAAGACTCTTAAAGTTTCAGAGGCTCCGTTATTAAATGGGTGTCTGGTGGTCTCTGAAAGAAGTCAAGTTAGAACACCTTCGGCAATAGTTACAGGAAACCACTAGAGGGCATTACAGATCTAACCCATAATTTCTTTAAAAATTTGAAAAAAGAGCTTGCAACTCTGAGAAACAGTAAGCTAACACTAATAATTGATAGTGCGTTTGTATGGCCTGAGCACAGACAAGTTCAAATAGACGTATTTTACAATTTCACAATGGAAACTTAATTTCCTAAGTTCACAATTCACAACAGTGGTGTGAATGCAGGAAGACGGGAGTGTCTATTACATGTAATAGATGTGCTGTGAAAAACTAGGCTTGGATCAGGTACACAAATGAGAGCACATCATGACATCACTCTGACGCTGTACGGGAAATGTTACTTAACATCTATACTCGATATATTTATCTTTCACATTTTCTGTTGTTTTTTAGGTACACCCTTTATAAATCTTTCCTATAAGATTACAAACTATTAAGGGCATGGGCTTATGGTTAGTATTCTTCACAGTATTAACCAGCACTTAGAAGATCCTTGTTGAATAATTTTTGAAAGCACTTCACACATAATAGGGGCTCAAAGAGTGTTCACACAATTGGAATCTTATATCGGGGTTTATCTGATTGTAGTCTGTCTGTGGGGCATGATTTGAATTGGATTGTATCTGAGTCCTTGAATACAGGTGCTACAGCAGCATCTATTCTGAGTGAGAGGACTTCTTTTTTTCTCAAAAGAAATTTATATCTCATTTGATGAGACAATAGATTATTATGAGTAACAGATTTATTTTATTTTATTTTTTTTCAGATTTATTTTTATAACAGTGTTCTACAAATTTCACACGGCAATGAGTTGAGTTTGATAAATATACAGAAAAGGGTTCAAGAGTATGTTGTTTCATATAACTTAGGTTCTAGATAATTTAGAATAAATGGATATTTTGAAAGTTGAAGAATATGCCAAATGCCTGAGAGGACTTCCTTTGTTTAAAAAATATGTGCCATTCTATCGATTGATCAATTCATCCATGTATCTATCATAAAGCGAAGAAGTCTTTCCAAGCTACAATTGATCTGTTTTGTTAAGTTGAGGCTTCTATGTTATCTACATGCATATTTCCTTAATGTGGGGGCAGGTAAAATAATTTTTAATCATATATTCATTAAAAAGTAGACCTAAAAGGAATAATTAGGAAAGCTAATTTTGGATAATTGGGGGTTAACAAATTCATCCTACAGATATGATCCTATGAACGTGACACAATGGAACCATTGTTTTGAAGAGAATATTCAGCAATTTACTTTAAACTGTACTGAATAGACCAGACCTGTAGTCAGTCACCTTCTTCCCACCCTGAATGTATGCATTTGGGTGATGTCAGGGACAATGTTTCCTCAGAGGCAGACTCTCAGAAGAGAGTGCAGATACTCTCACCGGAGCGGGTGGGAACAAGCTCCCCTGGGGGGTGGGGGGAGTCTTGCTCAGATTTTCGGGGAAGAATGGATTTAAAGGGGTCTTTCCTCTGCCTTCTCATTCCTTTCCCTTTCATTAAGAACCACTAGACTAGTCATACTTGGAATATAAGTTCAAATAAGGAAAAGGTGTATTTTTGACCACTCGTTGCTCTTCCACAGGTAAATGCACTGGATATCCAGCCTTTGAGCAGATCCCTAAACCTCTATGCTCCTCATTCTAAGGAAGCACAGGCCAGAGAAAGGGGAGATGAAGTCATTTCCAAAATGGATACAATTAAAGAGTAGGAAAATAAAAGGGACACCATCGTTTCTTCTTATATCTTAAGATGTGGTACACGCGTTAGTTTTTTTCTGTGATGAAAGCAAAAAATGTAAAGAGAACATTTATACTCTAGTGAGCGCAGTTAGAGCCTGTATGATTTGGGGAGGAATGAGAAAAGCGCAGTTAGAGCCCGTATAATTTGGGGAGGAATGAGAAATGAACTTTTGGGTGTTGGGGGTCTTGTAGGATCATCCGCCTCTTCTGGCTAAATGAAGAAGAGTGTCGGAATGAGCAGAGGAAAGCTGTGTTTTTCTCCTGGGTCTCCTGCACTACTCAGGCAGCCGTTTGCAGGAAGACCCACATCTACAAATTCGTAGGCAGGTGTGAGAAATGTGTGCTCTTCTGGAATCAATGAAAACTTGGGCAAAGAGTGTTGTTGTGGGCGGCGAGAGAATCCCAAATGCGGTGCCAGGAGCCTGGGTCTCAGCTTTAACTGTGAGCTCTCAGCTATTCTTGGAGCCCCAGTTTCTGCATCTGTAAAATGGGAAGATTTGACTAGGAGATTGTCAGCGTTGCCAGATTAATAGCCTCTGGCAGGTCAGTACATCACCCTGGGATGCTGGGGGCAACAGCGTGATGCTGTACAGGAGAAACATGCTGTACCACGTTTCATGCCCCACTCTCAGTGACAGTGATGAAAGAGAGAATGAAGGCGAGGGGGCAGAGAGACTCCCATCTCAGCCAAAAGCTCATCTTGGGAGTGACAGCAAGACTGGGATACTCACCGTGGCATATAAGGCGGAGTAAATGCTCAGGGCAGCGTGTTTGGAGGGAAAGGATCTCCGAGCCTTTTCTATCACTTCCATGTCCCCAGTACAAATGTTCCCATTGTTTATGAACTGGTGGTGTGCCCGGCAGTCTGTACTGGTGTAGTTCGGCTTGCACACTGTCAGGAAGTACGGCGTTAGGTGCCCTGTGACCACTTGTCCGGCGTTTACAAAAATGTCAGTAGCAAAAAGTCCGAAGGCAAATACCCCTACAAGGAGATTTGAAATGATTAGGAATGGTGACGTGTGTACAGTTTTGTCCCTGAGAGAAAACACAGTGGTCAGAGCCTACAACAACCTGTCAAAAAGGACCTCACCAGAGTCAAACTGTCCCCTCACTTTTATCTTTGCAGGGAGTGGTGCCTGCTTCCCAACTCATTGTTTCTTCCAAACTTATGTGGACATTCTGCTCTTGGCACTGTATTGTTTTACATAAGTAAGTCAGAAACAGCATATTCTAATGGAAAGAACTAGAATTCTGGATTTATACAGATTTGTGCTCCATCCAGCCCTAGAGTTATATTCATTCAGAGTCTCAGTTATTTGCCTTCTCTGAACCTTGGGACCCTCAGTCACAAAATGGTTGGGGGGGGGGGGATGATACCTCACAGGGAAGTTGGAAAGATGCCATAGGATAGGTACAAAATACCCATATTTTGTGCCTGGCTTCAATCGCTACTCAACATCAGTTAGTTCCCATCTTTTCCAATAGAAAATATATTATCTCCGGGGTCCTGTTTGGAAATGCAAATACTCCAAGGGGATCTATATCTATGGCATCATGGCAGCTGAGAGGGAATGAGGTTGTTAGGGTTTTCTCTCCCTAAAAGAGAGAAAAAAGGTCATTCCAGAAACCTTGATTGAATTGGATGTTTCACTTGACGTTGGGCAGGGAAAATGAGAAGAAAGGACGAGTGTTACACGTTGCTGCCTGCTGATGTAATAAGTTTCCACAAACTGAGCTGCTTAAAACAACACAGATATCCTCTTCTAGTTCTAGTGGTCTGACATCCAAAATAGGTTTCACTGGGGTAAAATCAAAGTGTTGGCAGGGCTGTGTTCCTTCTGGAAGCTTGCGGCTAGAATTCAATCTTTGTCTTTTCTAGCTCCTAAGCTGCCTTCATTCCTTGTCTCGTGACCCCCTTCCAGCAATCACATCATTAGGACCTCTGCTTCTAATGACACTTCCTTCTTTGACTCAGAGTCTCCTGCTTCCCTCTTATAGGGACCTTGTGATTACATTGGGCCCACCTGACTAACTCAGGATCCTCTCATCTCACAGGCCTGAATTTAATCACACCTGTCAACTCCTTTTTGTCATATAAGGTAACAAATCCACAGTTTCCAGGGATCAGGATACAGACATTTTGGGAGAGGAGGGCATTATTCTTCCTGCCACACTGACTTTGCTGTTTGGCTGAGAATCCTGTGGGTAGGCTTTGTTTCTTGGATTTTATCTGTCTTCTGGCAAATTCCACAGGATTAGTCTCAATAAGATTGCACATGGTAAAGCAGAGTTCCTTATAGGAAGCGTCGCTGTGAACGCTTCCAGAGCCCATCCACTACAGCTGTAGATTATCCGTGGACTATTGTCTGTTAAATATATGAAGAGGGGCTGCAGAGCCGAGGTACATACAAGTTGTTTGAAGGGATAAAGACTTCCGAAATGCAGCTCAATTATGGGAGCGGTTGGCAAGTGTGAGAGGCAGTGTTAACCCTTCTAAATGTCAAGGATCTGCTATAGTTTCAATTAAATTTCTACCCAACTTTGCCTCCCATATTCAATGTCCTCGATCTGCAAATTGTGCTGATATCAGCACCCAAAAGTTAATCCATTATAGCAGAAGTGAAGACAAGTTTGGCTGGAACCTTCATCCGGTTTTCATTTTGATCTGTATTGATTGCTGTAATTTTCTTTTTTGTGGCTTTGCCAGGATGTGCTTTATCACAATGAGAACTGGCTCTTTTAATAGCTTCAGCCGGCTCACTCTCAGAAGGTCTGACCTCTGAGAGTAGGCAATCATTGATCATTCGTGGCAATTTTCACCCCCAGGTTCTGGAAGTCTGAATGGGTAGAAATGTTTTTACACCTTCCAGCAAGATTCTTAAAGACCAGGTCTCTGGCTTTTTCAAGTGGCAATAAGTCTGGGCATACTTTTCCAGGAAACTAGGGTAATTTATGATTTGAAAAAGGAAAGGTGACAGCACTTTCCTCTGGCATCTTATTTGTCAGAAGTGCTTCCAATTAGGACGGGCTTGTTCATTCAGAGATGGGATTTCTAGGCTCCTTGGATCCGTGTCTGAAGTGCCAGCACTGTGGTCATGGTGATTCTGCGAAGGGCAGCTCTCCCTTTTAGTGTTCTGTGATATTTTTGCAGAAAGTTTCTTTCCCTTCTTCTTCTCTGCCTCCTTAGGATCGTCTCTGCTTCTCCTGATGGCTTAACAAGCACCTGCTTTCCAAACACTTCATACTGGTGCATTTGATCTATCTTCAGAAGGGCATTGTGGCAGCATGGGGAATCCACCTGCCTGACATGGGCCATGCCAACAAAGGGCTGTAGAACCTGCAGCAGCGATTCACAGATAATGTCAGCTCACACAGGGCCTTTGTAATACACTCCCGCCACTGCTCCTAACCCTGAGCTCCTTGTGTGTATTTTACAAGCCTCAGAAGCTAACAATAGCAACTTTTGTCCTTTAGGCTTGGGTGGAACACCTTTTATGGTCTTCTGTATTGCAACGTGTGATTGAAGGAGAGGTTTTTAAAATATCTATAGAACCTACGTTGGTGTCAAAAATTCTTTAAGTGAGGTCATAGTTTTGGAATTTTAACAGGTACATTTTTCATTCCTATAACCTTCCCTAGTGGGTTCTATTTATCTTTATGAATCTGCTCCCAAAAACATTCCTTGCTTCAGCGGAGCTGATCACATTTATGAATGGATTTACAGCCAACACAATAGTCTACAGTGCTTTTGATTTGCCAGAGCTATGTGCTTGAGACACTTGTCAATATTGTTGTTGCTTTGTATGGGAATCCAAAAAGGGTTGGATGGGAAGACTTTGAACCATGGTCTGGAGGATGAGACCACTGAGTTTAAAAAATCAACCTTAAAGCAGGGGAGGATGTGGTTGAGGATGACACACAAGGAGGAGATAGAACTCTGGTTGAGGGAGTGAAGAGGCAATCCCATACTCCACCTCATGCTGGTTGTCAAACCCAGGGGCAGGGCAATAGAGAGCTCTAGAGCAATTTTTGGAAATCTAGTTGAAATATGTCCATCTCTCTCAGCGTAGAGCTCAGGAACCCTGAAAACCTTTCAGAGAAGCTTCGCATCCAGCACGGAATCAGAATAGGGTGCCCATATTAGCAATGGCAGAGGGAGGGTCAAATTGGTTGAGCCCGAGCACCACCTCTCAAGACTCACAATTCTGGCAGGTTTGGGGTAAGTGGTTGTAAATTCCTTCATCCCTAAAGGATGACAGGCATTAGAATGGAGGGGACAGGAGGCCTAGAAAGGCTTGGAATTAGGACTAAGAGATTGATGATGATGTCTGTGGTCCTTGTCAGGATGACATACATCAGCTACGGAAACCTGAACATGCATCTTTGTGGCCTAAATATGATACCTGTCAGGCAAGCCAAAGGATGAAGAAAGAGGAAGACAAAGGTATTAAAAAGTCCTCCCCGCCCCCCTCAGGATTTTATCTATGTTCATATGATCTCAGTATTTTGGGAAAAGTTAGGATCTTTGATCACTAGCAATTTAGGACATGGAGGTAAAACTCCGGGACCCGGTCCCTGCTATGGAATTGGTGCAGGGTTCTACCCCTTTACTCAATGGTGAGCATAGCAGAAGCAGTGATAGAACCAGGAAATGTGCATAAGAACTCCCAAAGCCACAGATAATTGGCATGCTAGAAAAAGAAAATAGGACTCATACCAGGATACCTTTAGGCCTTCCAAACAAAGAACTGGTCAAAGTACATAGCCAGACTGCCTGGTGCCAAGGAGGATGCTACTGTTTTGCACACAGGTGATCTTCATTGGACAGCCTAGCCCCAGATTGTAGGCTGGTAATGGAGTGGGAAGGGATTGGAGGGGTGAGGGAAGGACTAAATTCCCTTTTGCCACAAAGATCCTGTGACTTTAGGTGGAACCTCTAAACTGAAGGCCAACTATTCTATATTAAATTATAAATGTGTAATTTCCAGTTTAAGATGGCACCTTGCTGATTGCCTCTGGTAAAGCATCTCTCAATTGTCTACTAAAGTATACACGATGCCTGTGTAAAAAAGATGGAAACTCCTAATGCCAATCCAAAGGGAGAATCAGGAAAGGGTTTCCACTATCAGTAAGTGACATGGAGTGGGTTTTCTCTCTCCCTCTCTCTCTTTCTCTCTCTCTCTCACGCACACTTTTACTTCATGAAAAATTCAAGCGTCTCCTTAGAAGACAGAGATCAGGGGAGAAAATCTAGGAAGAGATTTCCTTTCTCTCCTACCATCTGGCCCCTGACTCAGAGATTCAGAATTGAGATTTCTCAGAAAATAGGGCTGTGGTCACTCTACTGGATGAGTTCTGCTCTTTGAATTTGCTTGAAACTGTTTCTTCTCCTTCTTCATTATTCTAAATGTATTCAGAGACATACTCGTGGGCAACAGTTAGGTGGGAAATGGCAGAGGCATAGCAGTGGCCTCTTCTGGGAACAGACCCATATGCTCTAGAGAGCAGTGTGTGCTGGGCACTGTAGTTTTGTGTGCTTTTCATCTTTACAGCAGTGGGGTACAAGGGGATGCCAATCCACTGGAGCTAAAGAGCTCCACCAGAAAGCCTGCTAACTGGGGACTGGACTTGTGCTGGGCACACCAACCTGCTCTCGAGCTGTAGCTCTGAAGCCAAGAGCAAGCCACATTTCTATCTGTTGATGAATTCTATGTATAGTGGATAGGAAGAAGGAAACAATCACATACCGCATAGGGTCTTGAAAAAAATAATCCCATTTTAGATTGGTATGATACTATTTTACTTTTTCAAACCCTGTGTTCCAGTAGGAATTTTACATTTGTGTGATTATTTAGTGATGTCCATCTCTCTCATTAGAACTATAGAATATACAAGTTCTCTAAGAGCATGGAACACACCTAATTTAACATTGCATGTGAGATACCATATGATCAAACTTGGCGCATAGTAAACATTTAGCACATATTTGTGAATCAATTAATGAACTGCTAAGGAAACTTCAGAGTAATAATAGGAGAATAGGATAAAAAAGCATAGGAACTTGTCCAAATTTTCCAGCTCATGTTAGTGTCTCACATCCCCGATTCTATTAAACATAGGATTGACATTAAATCATTTAGGATGTAAATTGTAGGGACCATGTCTCTTTTTTATAAACTTCACAAAATCCAGCATAGTGCTAGGCACTTAGAGAATAAAGAAGATAACTGAAAACTGGGGTCTTATAAGTGTCTCATAGATCGGGAATCTTGTAAATCTTCATTTGAAAATTAAAGAATTCTCCATTTTCAATGCAGCAAGAATGAAAAAATGATCTTCAATTGGAATATAGAGATTCCCGTTATACACACAGGAAAGATGTCCTACCAAGGAAATCTGTGAAATACAAGGAATCTGGAAATCACGAACAGTTTGGGTACAGTTTTATATTTAGACATCTTTGAGACAAACGTCCCCATTTCTGACCCTGAGAACTTGCAATAGTTGTCAGTTTAAATATTAACACAGAGGCACATGAAAATCATGACCCCTACCTATTTTCATGTGGAAGAACTAACATATAGAACTTTCAAAAAGAAAAGGATATTGAAAAAGACATAAAAATGAGTTATCTGGGTTAGGTTGGTAACTGTACTCTCTGAAGAGGGGAGGAAATCCCACTCCTCCCTCAACACATGTTCTCAGCTTCTTATCAAACATTTCTAAAAGAGGGCTGCTCTCTTGTCTATGTTTGGTGAAACAATGCAGTGAAAGAGAGGACTGAAGAACTATTGTGCTGTGTGACATTGAGAATGCTTTGAACATTTTCTTGTGTTCAAAATTGAACCAGCTTTGTGAATCTTTTGTCATAGCTTTCCTACTATGATGTTCAAAAAACAAGGAACATATCAGTTCTTAGCCTTTGTTTTAGTGGAAAATGGATGAAAATCCTATCCTACACAAACGAGTACAAGATTGGCATGGGTTCATCAGTGCCATTTTAATAGTGGAAGGGTAACACCTAAGGAACTCTTATGTTCAGTTTCCTCAACGTACATTCTGATTCGATCACCAACTCTTAATTTTAAATCTCATCTTTCATCAAATCCCCATTGTAAATGAAATGTAAGATACAAAGAATTGCATGGAGTTCCTTTTTGCTTTTACTTTTGCCATATCTAGATCCTTAGTCGAAAATCTCAGTGGAGACAGTCACCTAGCTGGCGTTCTCAATTCGGTGAATGCCATTTTTTCAGGAAACAACCATTTCTTTAGGGAAAAGAAGATGATGCAATGTCTTCTTTTTCAGATGCTTTATTCAAACTGAAAGTTTCCTAATGAGGAGACTTATCTGTGGTTACCATGTTCATCCCATTTCCTTGCAAGGATGTACTGCACAAATGAGATGTTTGAATAAGAGTGCCATGGATACTAGGGAATAATAATAATAAAAATAACAGCAACAATAGCTAATATGCTACGTTTAGTATGTACCAGATACTGGCCTACATGCTTTAGAATGTAGTTCACTCAGTCCCCACCACAACTCTATGAGGTAGACAACTGTTAGTATGCCCACATTTGACAGATGAGGAAACTGAGGCATAGAGAGGCAATTAACTCAATCAAGAAGAGCTGGGATTAGAAACTAAATAGTATGGCTCTAAATCCATATATATATATTTTTAAAGATTTTATTTATTCATGAGAGACACAGAGAGAGAGAGAGAGAGAGGCAGAGACACAGGCAGAGGGAGAAGCAGGCTCCATGCAGGGAGCCCGACGTGGGACTCAATCCTGGGTCTCCAGGATCACGCCCTGGGCCAAAGGCGGCACTAAACCACTGAGCCACCCGGGCTGCCCAATCCATATTTATTTTTTTAAGATTATATTTGTTTATTTGACAGAGAGAGAGCATGAGCAGGGGGAGGGGTAAAGGGAGAGGGAGAGAGAGAGAGAATCTCAAGCATGAGAATCAAGAGAGAATCTCAATCTCCATGCTCAGCATGGAGTCAGAGGTGGGCTCTATCTCACGACCCTGAGATCTCTACCTGAGCAGAAACCAGGGGTTGGATGCTTAACCAACTGAGCCACCCAGGTGCCCCTAAATCCATACCCTTAATCATAATCTTCTAAGCTTATATTTTCTACTTAAAATATGAGTAGGCATCAGGCCATGAAAAAAAGCACTTTAGTTCTATTTGCTTGGTCACACAGACACACACACATACACATACACACAGGCATTGAGAAGAGACAAGGATTTAGAACATGGCCCCAATGGAATGTATTGTACTTGTTACAACAGAGCAAGGGTTCCTCAATATTTTAGGCAATAGTTTTCCAACAAGAATATCATAGAATACTTGAGATATGTTATCATTGAATGAGGTGCTTTCTTCACTTTACAATGAATCTGACTTCTTTTCTAGTATAATACAACACAATCAGTGCACAATGATCTACATATCTCAAATATTATTTTATGCTTCAAAAAGAAGTTTCTAATGCAATTGAATATATCAGTTCCTTGGACAGTTAATTTCAGGTGTTCACAAAATAAGATCTTGTGGTCTCTGTTTCCTACAGATGCCATGAAAACACCAAATGCTGATAGCAGTCTACTTGTCTTGATAGCATGATTTTAATCCTAAGAATAATTTTATTTAAATCAATGAATCTGAGCCTCAGATACTTTATATCACAGGGTTATTATGCAAATCACAGAAATAGTTGTAAGAACATTTTATAAATTGTGAGCTTGATTAGATATTAGTTACTATTATTTTTATAACTAAGGGAAATAAATGTTCTCAGTACAGGTGTTTTAAATAAATTGATTATACAATTATTTTTATTTTTTAAAAGGATTTTATTTATTTATTCATGATAGACATAGAGACAGAGAGAAAGAGGCAGAGACACAGGCAGAGGGAGAAGCAGGCTCCATACAGGGAGCCTGACATGAGACTCAATCCTGGGACTCCAGGATCATGCCCTGGGCCAAAGGCAGGTGCTAAACCACTGAGCCACCCAGGGATCCCTATACAATTATTTTTAAAACACAGGAAGGAAACAAGAACTTTATAATTCTGACAACTTCAATCAAATATTCGATTCTGTGATGTGTTATTCATTCTTTGTATTAATAAAGCAGCTATTACACTATGATGAGCTGGTGGTTTTAAAAAAATACCCTATAGTTGTCATTATAACTACTCATCAGTAAGTGAACATAACAGATAATTACTTAATAAAGATGATGGGTAATCAACTAGAAAACCCCCCAAATATTTTTATAAATGAAAGAACACACATATTTCTACTTTGCCAAAACACAAATTACATAATTTTCTGTATGGTTTCATCTCAACAGGAGTGTCTACTTTAGTCCTCCTTTCTGAGGACACAATTTCTCAGTGTTTTTCTCTCAAATTTCTGATTCCTTGCTTATTTTTGCTACCTTTTTTTTAATATATTTGTTTATTGGAGTTAGATGTGCCAATATATAGCATAACACCCAGTGATCATCCCGTCAAGTGATCCCCTCAGTTTGGTAGCCTTTAAATATATGCTTCCCAGTTGCCCTAGGCAGTGTGTGGATCCAAATGCTGGTTGAGAGAGACAAAGATCCTAAAAGTTTGCCAGAGGCAGTGGAATTTTTTTCTTTTTAAATTATGTATGTATGTATGTATGTATGTATGTATTTATTTATTTAGACTGTGCATGTGTGTGGGGAGGGGCAGAAGGAGAGGGAGAAAGAATCTCAAGGGGACTCCATGCTGAGCACAGAGCCTGACACCAGGCTCGCTCTCACAACCCCAAGATCATAATCTGAGCCAAGGCAAGAGTCAGATGCTTATCTCACTGAGCCACAGAAGTGCCCCAAGGCAGTGGAATTTTACAATAAAATGGAGAATGGGGATGCAAATGATTCTAGGAAGTATGCCCCAGATGCAAACTAAATGTGGAGAGGGAAGATTTTAGATTCCCTTCCTATCAAAGAATGTAACAATTGGCATATCAAATTCTGGAGGGCTTCCAAATAACAGCCCTGGAGTTCCACCCTTTTTGATCATGTTCCTAAGTTTCTTTTTTTTTTTTTTTTAAGATTTTATTTATTTATTATGAGAGAGAGAGAAAGAGGCAGAAGACAGGCAGAGGGAGAAGAGGCTCCATGCAGGGAGCCTGACATGGGACAGAGACCAGGGATGCTCCTGAACATCCTACAATATACAGAACAGTCCCCTACCCCTATGCAGAAAAGAATGATTTGGCCCAACATGTCAGTAATGCTGTTGAGAAACTCTGCTTTACAGCAAAGTTCCCTGAAGTGTCATGAATTTGCATTGGTTCCTCAGCAAAGTGTTGAGAAAGTGGCATTCTATTTGTTCCTTTTATTAAACTCAGTCTTTATTTGTTGATTTTTTTAAAAGTCAGCCTTTAAACACAGGTGCTGAGAAGGCCCTCAAGGAAGGATCACTAGAGTCTCAAATGACTATTAACTTTCCTCTTGATAATGAGAGTAACCTCTAGAGTTCTGGACCAGGAGTCTTGCTCTGGTCTGGAATGTTCTCATTCATGGAGGATGACACTCAAAGGAGAGCAGATTTGTTCTGTGCACTGAGCAAAGCAACCACAGGCAGCCTCATCACAACTTCTGGAGACCTACGCAGAATTCTGGTGGTGCCTTTTAGTTATTCAGGGCTCCCAGCCCCAACATCCCTCCCTCTTTTCCCTGCATCTTTGTTCCCTAGAAGGAAGTACCAAACCATGTCAGTCTCAGAGTCTGGTGGCTTGGTTGCTCATGGAGCTCAGAAACTTAGGTTCCATTTTTCCCTTAAGAGCCATCCTGGCTTTCTCCTCCTGATCTATATCCTGGAGCTTCAACTCTGGTTTCTATTGGCGAGTTCCAGAAATATCTCCATTTGCTTATAGGCCCATGCCCTGCCTAGTTTTTGGCATTTTCTGTCAAGGTACAGCCTCTTGACTCAGGACTAAAGGTGAGTGCCTGGGTACTGAAAGCTACTTTTTTAAAAAAATGGAACCTTAACTTCTTCAGTTGGCACAATGGGTACCCTGTTTCCTAGGATGGTCGCTGTCCTGCTATGAAGTCACTGCCAACTCTAGATAAGGCTCTTGATATGATAGCCTCTCCCTCCCCACTTAAAATTGCATGTCTGCTCCTACAAGCTCCCCATTTCCTTTTTCTACATTATTTATCCTCATAGCACTTATCTTCTAATGAACACTATAATTTATGTATTTATTTTGTTTAATGCTCGGCTTCCCCTACTGGAATATAAACTCAGTAAGGGTAAATAAATCTCTATTTGGTTCACTAATATGTCCTCAACAACTTAATCAGTGCTTACCATATGGTAGATGCCCAATAAATTTTTTGTTGAAGGTTGCATCAATGTGATCAGTCCTCCAGTTTATAATTTAATTATAAACACTGAATGTACATAGAAATGGACTTATTGAATCCAATTAAGTCTCTTTTTAGATAAAGTACATTTAAGTGACTTTCAAAATTGAGAAGGATTTTCTAGTTCTCAAAAAGGCTGACATTAAGCTTGTCTCAGGGTATCAATTCTTATGACCATAAAACACTGTGACCTTTGAAGCTGCATTTAAAATATTCATGCTCCATTTAGATCATACTTAATTTATGGCAATTAATTAGTGTTACATGAATTAACTGTTTACCATGGTACTTTCTATTCTGTCCAGTGCTACCTAATCCTCAGACCCGACCTAAATGGCATAAGACTTGCTTGGTATTTAATTAAATTTTTATTAGAAGTAATAATGGAGCAACTATGTGATCCCAAATGGGAAGCCCATAATAAATAGCTTCTGGGTGACAGGCTATTTTAGTTGCTAATAGACAGTCTAATCTTGACATATTTGGATGAATTTGTTTTTTTTTTTTCTTTCCTTTAACCCAAAAGAAATTATTTATTCAGGAAGGGAAAGTTAATTTAGTTTTCTTTCCATATGACAAACAACCCCAAAGCCCTCATCAAATTCTAATTTTTTATTCATTACTATTCAATATTAAGTCAAAAAGTTACTATTTAATAATTGATATTTACAAGGATATGTCTACTCAATGTATTAGTAAATATAAAGGATTTAACTAAACTTATCTTCATGAATTTTTTGGAAAATGTAACTTCCTTATTTGGTCTTTACTGCTGAAAAAAGAATGTAGGGATTTATCTCTTGAGAACTTAAATCTGGGTGGTGTTGTTCAATTTAGTGTAACACCAAAAAAGATGGTATAAGAAGGTAAAGGAATGGAGAGGAAAATGATTAGGAGAGGGAGAAGTCCAAATATGTGTTCTAATTTGACTGCATTTGTTTTTATAAAATGTTGGTGAAATTTGTTAGCCCAGTCAATTCTTTTCCTCCCTTCCCACATCATGTAAACACAACTTAAGAAATTAAATCACAGTTTAGAAATGGGTGGAACCTACATCTGCAAGGCCGGGCATCTTTCTTATATTGACCACTTTGGAAAAACCAATTTATTGTTGGATCTGTCAATCAGAGCAATCCCATCCTCTCTGTCAAGATTCATGCAGTTAGAATTTGTCTACAGGAGGAGATGGCTTCATTTGAATGTTTTCCCTCTGACTTCAAGATTCTTGCTGTTTTCTCACTGAAAATTTAATTTGGATCTGTGGGGCGGGATGAGGGGATACTGTTCAAGTCCATGCCACCCAGACTAGAGAAGTCTGAGAGCCAATGTACCCCTCTCAGCTCTGTTTTGTACACTGAAGACCACGTGAAAGGACTTGGCTATCTTCTGGATAGCCTGTATTTTGCCCCTATTTTTCCTCCCCCTTGCTCCTTTAAAAAAATGGTTAGTTCTTCTTCTGATTTTAAAATTATACATACTCATGATAAAAATTGGAAATTATAGAATAGAAATCAAAAGACAAAAATTATTCAACCGTTCTCCTATAACTCAGAAGTGACAAAAGTTAACTGTGAGTGTATACCTTCAATCTTTTCTTTCACTGGGATAAATACACACACACACACACACACACACACACACACACACACACAGACCCCCCCTCTGATGTTGTATCTTTCTTATTTTGAAATAATTACAGATTCATAATGACTTGACTTTTTCATATAACATTATATCATGAATATTTCCCCTTTCATTAAAAATTCTTAAAAATAACATTTTCTGAGGTTGCAAATAAGAGTGTTAGCATTATTTTGAAAAAAATTGTGTCATTAGATATTTCTAAGTGTGTTATAAAAAATAATTTTAGTCCAAAAAATTAATCTACATCAATGATCATCTCCTTAGGATAAATTATTTGAAGTGGAATTTTGGGTTAAAAAGGATAGCTATTTTTTCCCCAAAGATTTTATTTATTCATGAGAGACACAGAGATAGGCAGAGACATAGGCAGAGGGAGAAGCAGGCTCCCTGCCCAATGTGGGACTCGATCACAGAACCCCAGAATCATAACCTCAGCCAAAGGCAGATGCTCAACCACTGAGTCACCCAGGCACCCTAAAGGATAGCTATTTTTAAGCTACTGAAATACATCATCAAACTGCTATGCAGAAAGAGTATATGGATATAGTTCTTCCAGAAATGTATTCGAATCTCAAGTTTTTCCTCACACTTGACAGCAAAAAGCGTTACTTTACTTAAAAATATTTTGCTAATTCAATACTGGTCATTTTGTAATGAGAAGCTGATCATATTTGTCAGGAAATACTATTTGTAATGGATTCTAGAATAATTACATAAACTGCAAGAGAAAGTCATGCAATTTCAACTTAATTAAAATAGCTAAAACAGCTGTCATTTTCTGATTATTTTTGTTGGCTACTAGGTTAGACAAAAGGACTGTTAAGCTCTTTAGAATAACATATCTAATACATTTGATTACTGCCTTACTCTACTTCATATTTTCAAAGGAAACCTCCCCATTTAAAGGATCTTTAAGGGATCCCTGGGTGGCGCAGCGGTTTGGCGCCTGCCTTTGGCCCAGGGTGCGATCCTGGAGATCCGGGATCGAATCCCACGTCGGGCTTCCGGTGCATGGAGCCTGCTTCTCCCTCTGCCTGTGTCTCTGCCTCTCTCTCTCTCTCTCTCTCTCTCTCTGTGACTATCATAAATAAATAAAAATTAAAAAAAAAATAAAGGATCTTTAAGTAGTATGCTTGTTCGTCTTAAAAAACCACATTAATCCAGATACTCAAAGTAAGTTGCCCTTCTTAAGATACATAGACCCCTCTCCACCACCTCCAACTCTCCTATATGAAGCTAGGGCAGAATTCTCTGACTTTCTCTTAGAAATTGCCTAACATATGTACTTTAGTTTCCTAGAAGTAAGCTGAAGAGTGATAATAAAGTTAATTAAACAGGAGGCAAATGAATAATTTAAGAACCAGCATTTATAGAAGCAATTTTAGGCAAATCTGTGATTTAACAAAGTCAATCTTTGTTCTTTACTTATCAAAAAAAATGTTGAAAACCTACTATGTGCCAGACATTTTGCAATATGCTGTTGATAAATAGTGAAAAGATACAGTCTTTGTTCCCTAAAGAATCACAAAGTAAAGGGAATAACAGACTTAGATGACTACATGGATATGGTAGGTGCCTATAAACACACTCAGTGGGGGCCTGGGAGAGGAGGTAGCTAGCTGTCTGGGGTGGTAAAAAAGGTAACGTGTAAGCAGTGTTCTGGAGGACGAGTAGGATTGTCAGCTTTAAGGGTGAGAGGATGGCAATGGGGTGCCCCAGGCAGAAGGAATAGCACATGAGCAGGAACCAGGGTTAAGCACTGCATTGTTCAAAACACTAGGAATGCTTTGAAAGAATTTAAGCAGGGAAATGACTTGATCATAGTTTTGTTCCAGAAAGAACTGTAAAATGGACAGTGGATGACATTTTTTTGGGCCTGGGGTACATGGAGCCACGTTGCAAGACGAGATGTAGCGAAACCACTTACAGGGCAAAAAATTTCAGTGGCCTATACCTGGGCTCCCAAACTTCAGAGTGCATCAGAACTACCTAAATGCAACACCTGGCATGAAATACAGATCATCAGGCTCCATTCCCGGACTTTCTGATTTGGTAGGCATGGGACAAGGCCTAAGAATGTACATTTCTAACAAGTTCTCAGATAGCTTAAGGTGACCTCTAGCACTTTGTTTTAAGCAACTGGGCAGATCCTGGTACCATAAAACAAACGAGGGAAGGCATGAAGCAAATGCTTCCCTACCTAGAAATCTCTTTTCTCTCTCTTGATGCTGTTCCTCTAATTTTCCAAGATTTGCATGTTACCTGCTGGCTGTCTCCCCACACAAGCACCCCTCCCTGTGAGCAGCATCTCTGTTAGCTTATGATAGACTCCAAAGGACTAATGTGTTATTGGTTATGAAAATGGGAGTTTGATGTTCCTCCAGGGTGAAACATTTCTACTTTAGTCATCCTCCTGAAACCACACCTCAGCTCAATGCACTGACTCCAATTCGAATTTCAGGTAGCATCAGCAATCTGCAGGTTTTGTTCCTGGAGGGTGGGGATGTCCACCAGCAAAGTCTTGTCCTGACCATGTACAGAGTCAGGTCTATATAAATGATAGACACCAGGTACAATTTCTACGCTTTAGACTCTGCCCTGATCCTTATCTTTGCCAAGGAAAAGCAACAGTGACCTTTAAAGATATCTCCACTTGATTGTAATCAAATAACCTTCTGCTTTGTATAACTTGCTCTAATTATCTGATTAGTGATCATAAAATCTTCTTTGAATCAAATTATATAAATGTCTGTAGACATATACACTCTTCCACTCCCACTTCTTTCCTTGGGAAAAGTAACTTTATCCCATTTTAATTTTTAAAAATATTTTATTTATTTATTCATGACAGAGAGAGAGAGAACGAGAGACAGGCAGAGGGAGAAGCAGGCAGAGAGAGAAGCAGGTTCCATGCAGGGAACCTGACACAGGATTCAAACCCGGGACTCCAGGATCATACCCTGGGCCAAAGGCAGGCGCTAAACTGCTGAGCCACCCAGGGATCCCCAACTTTATCCAATTTTATATCAAATTCTTCATCTGTACAATTAGGATTATAAATTACCTTACAGGGTGTTGGGTGGATTAAGTGAAAACAATGTTTATAAAGTGTCTAGTCTACCATCCTGTAAAGATTCTCTTCTCTCCTTTTGTTTTCTCCTGATAATTTGTTACCTAGCCAGTCTAGTGGGAGGTGGCCAAACACTGGATATCTTTGAAGGCACCACTGTTTGGAATGAGTGAACTCAGACAGTGGTGACATCATCTTGACCAGGGATTATCCAGTGATTGCAGACTTCCACAGGTCATTCTGCAAATATCATCAGGAGATGCTGAAGACTTTTTTTTTAATGATTTTATTTATTTATTTATTTATTTGAGAGAGAGACAGAACAGAGAGAGAGAGAGATCGCAAGAGCAAGGAGGAGTGGCAGAGGAAGAGGGAGAAACAGTCTCCTCACAGAACAGGGAACTTTATTCAGGGCTTGATCCCAGGACCTCTGAATCATACATAACCTGAGCCACCAGGAGCCCTTGAAGACTATTTTAATGTTAAGAGTTGCTTCTTTTAAATTAGATTTTCTTAGGCTTCCCACTCTTCTACATCCCTCATTCCCACTCCAATCACAGAAGTTCCTGCATATTCAAATTCAATGTGGTCATTTGTTTATGACTTTTATGACTTGAGGAAATCCAACCCTTTTCTTTTTTTTTTTTTAAAGATTTTATTTATTCATTCATGAGAGACACAGAGAGAGAGAGAGAGACAGAGACAGAGACATAGGCAGAGGGAGAAGCAGGCTCCATGCAGGGAGCCTGATGTGGGACTCGATCCCGGGACTCCAGGATCACGCCCAGAGCTGAAGGCAGAGGCTTAACTGCTGAGCCACCCAGGTGTCCCCAACCCTTTTCTATAATAGGAAAAAAAAAACAGGATTAAGGATAACCAATAGCTGAGAGGATGTTGTATTCTGGCCTTCACTTTCTTAGCCGTCAATTTTGTGGGTTTTAAATGGTAGCATAGCTTATATTAATAGCAGCCATGTTCACACTTTGGGAGTTTTATCCTGGCTCCCATGAAGATCTGGTCAGTAGGTATTTCTAAGATCTCATTTGAACACCCTAACAGTTATTTATTGAGTATTTACTGTGTAGGAACTCTATTGCCTCTCTCTTCCTACCTATTCCCATATACACATTCATTCCCATTCTATAATTATTATCCATATCACCTCAGATGTTTTTTTTTAAATCCTAGAAGAATCTACTTCCTACCTATTTCCATATACATATTCATTCCCATTCTATAATTATTATCCATATCACCTCAGATGTTTTTTTTAAATCCTAGAAGAACCTACTTCCTACCTATTCCCATATGCATATTCATTCCCATTCTATAATTATTATCCATATCACCTAAGATGTGTTTTTTTAAATCCTAGAAAGAGAGACATAGCACATGCCTTAATTATTTCTTTATCATGAACACTAATAAAACCATTTGTTTTCCAACCTTGGTAGGCATTGTTTTCTAGAATCTGATGGATTAGATTTCCCATACTTTGTGTAGAGTTCCCTGTATAAAAAAAATTATACTGGATGGGAAATCTCTGTCAGGAAATTTGATTGTTTCTAAATTCATTCTATTGGTGTCCCTTGCTGTGCCCCCACACCCTCGCCTGACTCACTTAAAGGGTATATGACAATATCTGGTCAGTATTAAAATATATGTCCAAAGGGAGTCTCAGATAAATATTGTGTAGGGAGAAAATCCAAGTTGAAATAATTTGTAAGAAAATTTAATAAGTACTGCTTCACTTCAAGGATGAGAAATTGGACTTGGCACTATGATCAGCCTCAATTTCTGCACTTCCCAGAAAATCCCTAAAGAAACTCTTGCTTTTATTTATTTATTTTTTAAAGATTTTATTTATTTATTCATGAGAGACACAGAGAGAGAGGCAGAGACATAGGCAGACAGAGAAGCAGGCTCCATGCAGGAAGCCTGATGTGGGACTCGATCCCAGGACTCCAGGATTATGCCCTGAGCCAAAGGCAGACACTCAACCGCTGAGCCACTCAGGTGTCCCAAAACTCTTGCTATTAAAGTTGATGCCTCCATAGCTTATTTTATTTCATCAAGCATGTTCATCTGTAGTAAGTTTAGTAGATTGTACCTATAAGTGAGGGCTTGGTTCAGCATGCTTTTGTACTCACCTATGAATCTTATGATCCTTCGGAGTAAGGGGTTCAGGTAACAGCATTCTCCGGTCAGAATGGTTTTCTCCTGGGCAATCAGAGATTCTCTGGTTGACTTTATAAAATACATGGATATCTCTCCAATAAAAATCTGGAGAAGGAATGTTTAAGAAATGTCAAGTTGGAGAGGGCTGTCTGATAAGAGAGATCAGTGGCTTTAAAAAACTGAAAGCAAAACCCAAACTTTTGAGGTTCCAAATCCTTTTAAAAGATGTAATACTGCAGAGATAGAGAGTTAAAGTAGTTTGCATTTAATTCTCCAAAAGAATTAGAGATGGCAATAATTGATCATTTCAGTGAGGTTTATACTCTTAAATTCTAAATTCATATAAAAACATAGGTTGAAATAATCAATTGTAATAGAATCTATGAGAAGGTTCACTCATGCTGGACTGAATTTTTTTTAACTGAATATGTGAGCTGCAATGATGAAAAATGACTGGGACAGTCATGTGCCCAATAAGGCATTATAAACACACATCACAATTTATTTCATTATGTGGCAATATGTTATTTACCTGAAAAATCTTTATTTGAACATGTTGGCCTGAGTTATATTTCTCATACTGTGAACTGGCTGACTGTCCCTTCTTTATAATTGGCAATTCTCTCTCTTGTTATCTTGAACTAATACATATATATTTACTATATAAATCATAATGCCTTTGTGTAGATTGTAAGCTCCCCGAGGACAGGAACTGACTACCTCTTATGTTTCTTGATTATGCTTCTAGCACTCAGCACAGTGTATTCCTATTTAAAATCAGGAACTGGAGGCAGGTAAGTTGTTGGGTGAAATCTGAGCACCACCAATGAAGAATAAAGTTACGAATTACCATCATCCATTGATAACTAGGTGTCAGGCACTTCATCATAGTATTTTTCTTTCTCAGAAGGTTCCTAGTGTAGGTATCATTACCCTTGTTTCATTGGTGAAGAAAGAAAGTTCAGTATCGGGGCAGCACTAGAATGTGGCCATTACACATTTTTCTGTGTGCACGTTATCCTGATTGTACAAATATAACATCTGAGGCACAGAGGGATGAAATAATTTGTCCAACGTCAGAGTAAGTCACAAACCCCAGCTCTGAAGCTAAGAAGACCTGGTTCCAGAGCCTTCATCTCAACCACTTACAATTTTACTTAGTACTGACTCGATAAAGATATTTGTTGAATTTGTGTTTAATATTGAGAACACAGAAAACAAAACAAGTTAAGTGTAATATGTTTTAAATACTGAGAATCTCAGATGCTATTAAAGTACAAGACAGAATGGTGTTGTGGAAACAGAACTAGGGGCAAGTCAGAATGGGGCAGGAGATTGGCAAGAGGAGACAGAACTAGGGTCAGACAGGCACACAATAGCATGTACCACATTGGCAGGTGCTAAGTATGGTTGTTCAGAATTAGAAATATGTTGTGCCTTATGTCCCTTGGAATTAACAATGAGTTGATGCTCTGCCATGGACAAATAATTTGAATAGCTTTGTGAACTCAGCTCTCCTTCTTTTCTAGTAACACCTCTCTCTCCTAAAATAAGGTGCCAAGAGGTTCTGTTTGTCCTTAGTGTACATGATGGAACTGCACTGCTCTTCTTTATCTTAGTGAACAGATGGGGATAAATTCATGCCTGCTTGGATACGTGAAATAGTATTTCCTTGAGGGAGCTTTCTCTCATTCCACAGACCAGCTCAGATATTCTCGTTATACACGGATTTCTTACCTTGTGTTTCTCTTTTCTATTTCTTATCAGAAATGGTTACATATTATTATTGTTGATCTTTGTTATGGGATGTCCTGTCTGTCTTATTCTTGGTTATACTCCCCCCAGGGCTTAGCCAAATGTAAGGTACAAAGTAGTAATTTGATGCTGAATGAATTAAGCATATCAGATTAATGAGGGCTTTTGGAATATGGGTTTAATGAGGTAAATGATAAAGAACAAAAAACGATTTCCATCATTTATCCTTCCAGATTCAATGAAAATGTCACCACTCTTCCCAAAGCCTTTACCAGATCTCCTCAGGAAAAGAGGGAACCTGTCTGCTCATTGCTCCCACAACACATTATACAGATCTCTATCTTGACATCTACCCAATTAATTGCAATTAGTGTTTGTGTGTCCCTCTTCATCTGACTATGATGTCCTTATGGGAAGGACTTTTGCCATTCTTTGTATGGTGTTTAGGACAGGGGCTGATATATAGTAGGCTCAACCAATATTTGTTGAATGAACAAAAGATTGAATTTTTAGAGGATCTTCTTATAGATAGAATCCTCTGACCTTAATTTCTCTGAAGATGAACAATGCAGGAAATTGACAATATGGACCAGAAAGCACACCATTCTTGGTGTATTGCTTAAGATTAAATAAAAACCAAGGACTAAGTAATACAAAGAGAATTATCTCTTCTGAACTAAATTCACTCATATATTCATTTTGCATTCAACAGTTTTGGAGAGGGAGCACCCACTCTGCCAGGAATTGTTTTAGCATTGGAGGAATAGCCATAAACAGATGCCTAGTGTGTATGTGTGTGTAGGGAGGACACAGGAAACCAATAAATACACCATATAATGTCATGAAATGACATATGATTACAAAGTAAATCAGGGAAATGGGATGGAAGGTGATAAACATGTAAGGATATATATGAAAAGAAATAATCATTGCTTGCCTTAGCCATTCCAGAAGCCCAAAACATTCTTACTCAATAGGAAAGAGATGTGCATGTTCTAGAGATTTTCAATTTAGTGAAGCTTTCCACTACTCACACATGAGGACAAAAAAAAGCAAGAAAATGTGTGAGAAAATCTATATACAGCCCATTCTTGTTAAAAATACACATGTGCATATACATATACCCACATAAAAATCTCAACAAAATCACTCCATGTCATACCAAACCAAACAGAATTTGGTATGGAACTCAAATAAAACGTCCAGAAGTCAAATCTAAGACTCTCATGTCAAAGGTAATATGTGGTACAAGAATTGTTACTATTGGTCAACAATATTCAAATTCCAATTAAGGTATGAAACATAAAAGAAAAAAAAACAGAGCAAGGATATAGACTAACTTATATATCTGGCTACTGACATAATGCTGGGAATATATTAAGTGATAATAAATATCTCCATAAGGAAGGAAGGAAGGAAGGAAGGAAGGAAGGAAGGAAGGAAGGAAGGAAGAAAAGGAGGAAAGGGGTCATTTTACAACTAAAAGGTAGGAAAATATTCCTGGTGTTCAGTTAAGACTGTGGTGGACATAAATGTTGCTGAAGAAATAATCCAGCTCTCAGACCCCAGGGAGTGGGCTTCATGGATGTTCATTTTTCTGTGTTTTGCTGACTATACATAGGGTGTTATTTGTCCATCTACTGGGTCCTATAGTCTCATATAGGGCCTGATTATATTTGGAGAGAGAAAGAGAGAATGCTGCCTGTTAAGAGAAGGGGGTCTCTTCTCTTTCCTGACAGGCCTCCTGCCCACGTTGAATGCTATTTTGTACACGGTGGCAGATTTATGATTCTGGTTTTGGCAATGGCTGGGTTTCTCCATCTGTGTCTTTGCTACACACACTGCCTCTACCTACCCCTCTGTTCAGAGAGCAACTGGGACATGTGGGACTCTCTAGGTGTTTGGCCCTGGTTTCCCTATTATTGCCTTTCTGATTGTTGGCTGACAAACATCATATTATTCACAGCAAATCAGAATACCCTCTGGTGAGAAATGACCAAGGCCAAACTCTAGATCTGGCAATGAATGAACTGCAAATGACTTCCACTGGTGCACTTCTTATCCCCCAGCTATGCTGGCTACAACCCCATGTGACATAAGACATTTAGAGAATAGTAAATATACTTTAAGTAAGGAGGACAACTGTTCTAACTTGATAAAGTTGTATTTCAGATATATAAACCCAAATGGCAAAGAAATAAACAAATAATCCTGGAATATGGTATAATAGTCTGGTGTGTTATCTTTTAGATCTTCCTCACAGTGTTTCACAGGAGATCTGGTAAGTGACAAATAAGTGATATAAATGTAAAATATTTAGGGAACAGTTTTTAGATTTCAAAATAAAAACAGTTTTCAGGAAAAAATAGTCACTGGAAGATGTATTGCAATCTCATATTGTAAGGGGGATTCATTGCATGTTACACATGGTTGTCACTAAAAAGGGCATCTAGAACTCCTGTAATATATGTTTTGGGTTCACACATATGCTAGTTGTGGCTCTGGTACTTGGCAAGATCAGTCATTGCTGTTTCTTGAATGCGGCTGTAGAAATGAAATCCCAGCTCTCTCCTCTCTTGATGTGCGATTTGGGTCAAGTAATTGAAACTTTCTGAACCCAGTTTCTTTTTTCATGACTTTGAACATGAGGGTAATAACTGTATCTGAAAATAGTTTACAGTATTTTTAAAAATGTACATCAAAGCATCTGTAGACGCTCAAGGAATGTTTCTTGTCTTTATTTCCTGGCCTATTAGGCAAGAATGTTGAGAATGATTTTTTTAAAAGTCATTGTCTCTACTTCTGGAGTAAGGAAACATGGTATGACTCCAGTTCTGTTCTGCCCCCAACCAGGTATTTGATCTTAGACTGGTCACTGAACCTCTTTGGGCCTCAGTTTCTCATGTGTCGGACAAGAAGTCCTGGACTGTGCTGTTCTAGCTCAAACATTTTGCTGTTATGATAGGAACAACTCATTATCATTAATGTTAAGACAGCACTGAGGAAGGGAAACTGATATCACATAATTGGGCTTCAATCCCAGTTCCACTGGTTAAACTCTCCAGGGCCTTGGTTCACTTTCAAAATCCCACAGGACTTTGCCCTCACCAAGTAATCTTTCCTTAAGCAAAGTGGATGCAACCTACTCCAGAGTCATCTTGTTGCCTGCTATCTCTGTCACTTGGGTTCCTGAAGGACAGTAGAGGTTGCAAATCCCTCTCTGGGATTTCTGCGGATTATACTTTGAGGAAGAGGAGAGGGTTCTTTGTACACTTCCCAATATTAGCATTTAAATAGCTTCAGCTATTTAACAGCTTTCAGTCCCAGGGATTTCTGGATGCTTCCAATATTCTCCTGGGAGCTTTCCATAGTCATGAGCACTTCTAAGAAAGGCAGGCATGGCTTTTGTGGTAGATTTTGTTTAGTGACCCAGGAAATATAAAATATACAGACTGTGCTGATAGTCCTGACTGCCCACATCTTCACGTTCTGCTCTAATCTTTCCCCACTGAATGCCATGGACAACCCAGATCTGCAGAGGCACGTTCAAGAGCTCTTGATTTCTGCTTTATTACATCTAAGTATAAGTAAGAAATTCAACTCCAGATACTTCCTATACCTTTTAAAGATCAAGGCTTCAACAGAGTCAAGGCCATTTGCATGATGGCATTTTGGAAGTTGTTCAGCAACTATTTGTGGATTGGGGCCTCCCTCCTGGTGTTAATCCAGGACCCATATCTACCCACTCCGAAGGCAGTCTTCAGTTGATACCTGTTATAAAATGTAATACCAAGGTGGTATGCTACATTCCAAATCATAGCAGTCTCTTATGCCTTTATCCTGGACAGTGGATATTAGAGAAATTGGAATTTAAAATGCATTAGGTAGAACACTGCTCTCAATAAAAAGTAAAATGCATTGGGATAACTAACTAAATTGACCAGCATGTATTTTTAGGCAAAGAGGAGTTTTAAGAAGCAAATTATCAAAACTCCTTCCCACAATCACCAGCAATCACTAGAAGGGGTATCTCAAAGATGGCAACCAAGTCTTTCTGTGGGATGATGTGAGGGGAAGAGACAATCTGTGAAAGAATTTAGAGCATTCATGTGTAGCGTTGATAGAAGATGGGGAAACACATTTTTTTAAGTTTTAAAAAATCCACAATCATTAATGGGTATAACCTATAAATCTTGCCCAGAAAAGAAAAATGTAATTGTAAAGACTAAGTACCTTAGCATCAACAACAACAAAATGATGTTCTCATGGTAAGAAACACAAAAACAAAAAGGAAGTCATGTGATCATGTACAAAAGGGAAAAAGATGTGAATTATAAAGTGTTAAAAGGGGTTTCAATAGATGAGATTATTCAGAGCCTGGAAGAGGCAGATTCTGAGGCAGTGCAAAGTCCCACAATGCCGCCTTTGCTTCAGCAGCTGCGTCCCACGTCAGCCAGCCAACAGACTTACATTTAGTGAGAGCCCACTCTGTTCCACACTGTGTTTTGGGCTTTTATATTCACTCCAAGAGCTTACAGCCCGGAAACCCCCCAAATGAAGATTCACAATTTCCTCCAATTTGTGCCTTTCTATCAAACTGTGTTTGTCTCTTCCTTTCCTACGAAATTCTAGATTAGTCTTATATATGCGTGCGTGCACAGTTGCATGCAAACTGCGAGCTGTTTCAATTCTCTCGGGCTAGGCATCGAATGTTCTGCTGCTTCAATACTAAATACTCCCCTGTCACTTTGTTGTGAGGCCAAGAAAAGGTTTAATAGCCATTTTTCTCATGCCTTGTGGTGCTGGGGCTGAGGTAAAATAAAGGTAAATCAGATTCTCTGCTGAGTTAAATCCTCTTATCCAAGCAGGCTCTCTGCCCTTGACTCAGAGTGTACAAGTTTCTTCAGGAGGCCAGGGGCAGTAGTCATCCAGGGATTCCACATTGGTTAGAAGGCACCCTGCAGACTTCTTGGAAGTATGGGCTACCACTTTTGGTTAAACTGTTCTGGACACAATAAATCCCCCAAGCTCTAACCTTTCCTGAAGATCTGAGACAGCAGTGGCCTGTCCCTGTGCAGTTTAATGCCCATGTGGCTTTGCCCTGACATGATGCTGATCTCTTCTGACAGCAAAGCACAAAAGGAGAAATAGGAACTGACAGGTCAAACAGTCAGCAGAGTCTTTTCCCTTGTGCCTTTCTTGTGCCTCCCTGCAGTCATGAATGGAGTTGTTAATGCCCGTCCAAAGAGACACAGGGCAGTGGAAGGTGCTAGGTTTTCCTACATCCTTTGTGCTTGAGAATGCACAGTAAACCAAGGACAAGTCCAGGTTGTGCTACTTTTCTGAAAATCGCCATTCGTTAATGTCATACAAGTCACCCCACAGAGGTCTTGCCTTCTTCCTACTCCAATGAAAACAGGAAATGGGCTTAAGGAAGAAATGAACAATGACAACAAAAACTCCATGCAGTTCTATGAAAACCTCACCAGGCACAGAGTATAAAATCAAACTCCAGAAAGACAGTTGAAACTTGGGGATTGGGAACATGACATGTGGAACTTTCCAATCAGAATGCTTTTTTAAAAAAATTATTTTTATTTTTTTATAGCTTTCATGGAATGTTAGAACTGGAAATATCTTGGAGATCATTAGCCCAATCCCTCCTTTTATTTACAGATGAGAAATTGAACCTATCGAGGGAATATGACTTACCAGAGGTCACACAATTACTGGAGGCAAAGCCATGACTGGATCTTTGCCTCTCCTGACACACCCAACCTGAGATCAGATGACAGCAGCGTGAAGGGAATGCACACTCTGAAGCAGGGACGGTGCTCTGTTAGACACTTGGGATCTGGATCCCAATGGCCCAATAAAAGCTGCTCTTGGACAAGCCATACCTCCCTAGGATGGGACAGAAGAAGTGAACACAGTTCCTTCCTCCCAGGAAATGTCTCTGAGCATCAGAGGAATTTTGCTCTCTATCCTGACGCTGCTCACTTTTTTTCAAGTCTTAGGGAAAGATCAAGAACTGTCAGTGTGTTTCAAAGCCACACGTTTCTCTACCATTAACCTGTCACAGCTGTAATCAGCCTTGGCTCCTAGCAATGCCCCTTATTCGGGAGAAAAATAAAAGTGGAACCAATGGGTGGCTATCTGTTCAGTCACACACAGAACTAGCTGGACCTTCAATGAATCATTTAACCTAGTTAAGTCTTGAGGTTCTCAACTCAAAAATGAAGGGAACTGGACTACACCTTCTCTATGTTCTTTGGGGTGTCTCTTTTCTATTTCATTGGGATGTCAAGAGGCTAAATTAGGCAAAAACTACAGAATGTAAGTAAATTAAGATGTCATGCTTATAATCATTTATGGAATATTCCTCAGCGTATGTCTTAGGGATCTGCTAGCATTATTGGTCACATTTTTCACCCAAAGAAGCAAAGAAATGGAGAAGGTTCCATACTTGAGAGCTATAGTAGAACTATAGGTTCTTAGTCCTCAGTTGTTTATTGACCATGCGCCTTAACTTCACATAGGAGCAACTGACTTCCATGTGAATTCGTGTCATTTAGGGAGAAAGGAAGTCAGTGAAAAAGATAGAATCAAACTTTGCAGCCTGGAGAACAGTTTCTACTGAAAATCTTAGAATCAAGGCAATATTATTTTTGCCCAGAGAGAAGAGAAAATTCTCCACAAAGTTCTGTTTTCCTATTTTTGTTTTTTGGCCATGTGTGTTTTTGTTTATTAGAATTGCCATTTTCAAGTCTTATTAGACATTGGTTATTTCATAATTATTGCCAGAAGAACTGGAGTAAACAATGTTTTAAAAATGTATCTTTTGATTTGAAAATAATACATACTCCTGTAGAATTAGGAAAGGAATATATAAAAGGATAAAAGAGAAGAAAAAATGAACTGTACCATTAGCACTCATAGGTAATGACTAAATTTTTAGTTTATTTCATACTACCCTTTTGTAATGTATAATTATAAATTTGTGATTACCTTGCAACACACACCAGGTACCTTCTTAGGGCCATTAAAGATTCAGACCCACAGACAACCACATGCTACATTGGGCACTGTCTACTTGGAAGGAGGGAAGTATCACATGCTCCTCTTCAGCACGTGTCTTCACAGTGGTCCAGCACAGCAGTATAGCTCAAGTGCAAGAGACCACAGACATACCAGAGGAAGCAAGAGCCACCAAGACTTAAAAACCTCATGCTTTATAGGAGTCAACATATGGTGCAGCCAACTCCACAGGCATAGCTTTCAAGGTCCTGCAGCGGATGTGTGAAATTTCTAGAGTCATTGCACTTAGAAATAGCATGGCACCTCCTCGGGTAATTACAGTTCTCTGAGTACAGATGGCAATTCACCAATCAGGGGTTAATTTTGCCTAGCCACACAGTTGATATATACTACTAAAAACCTTTCTAGGAAAACTAACCCAGAAAATTAAGAGGTCAGATTCTCTTGTGAAAGGGAGAAATATTTTCATGCAATATTATATATATATTTTTTAGCCCTTAAAAATCTTTTTTTTTTAGCCCTTAAAAATCTTAACATTAAATCAAAAGCATGTTTCATTGCTATTAAAGGTGTCTCAAAAACACAACTGCCTCATAATGTATTTACACAATCCCCCAGTACTGTGTATTTAGCCAGTTCCAAGTTTTTCATTGGAACTACAGCTGACATGAATATCCCTATACACAAATCCTTGTATTTATATAAAACTGATTATTTCCTTAACATAAATTCAGGGAATGGAATTAATAACTGAGTCTGAATTTTATAAACTTTTAATACATCTTTGATAAGCTGCTCTTTAAAAAGAAAATATCTGTCTACACTTTTACTAGAACTGTGTGAAAGTGTCTGTACCTTCAACGACATGGGCTAATTTCTTTAAAACATTTTCAATTGCATAGAGGGAAATGCTGTGCTTGTCAAAATTACTTTTCTTTGATAATTGATGAGTTTAGAAATGTTGACATGCACACGGTCAATTTACTGTTTTATTAATTGTTTATTCTTGTCCTCTCCTGGTTTTATTTGGGGAAGCTCATTTTTTAAAATAGTAAGGATATTTACAATTGAGTCTTATATCCTGTAAGTTTTTTGCAGTCTTATATCCTGTAAGTTTTTTGAGTCTTATATCCTGTAAGTTTTTTGCAGTCTTTTTCTTTTGTTAGAGATGCTTATTTTTAGGCAGACAAGTCTATCAAACCTTTTCTATATGCTTGCATCAACATTCATAAAGGAGACAGTTTTTGCTACTCAGGGTGCTTTTGTGGGTGTACACACAGACTTTCTAAGTGTTTAAAATCTATATTTTTCTTGCTTTGTAATTTGCACTAAAAAGCTTTCCATTTATATTTAGGCTCTGGGACATTTTATATAATTACGGATTTTCTATTCCTTGAAAGTTTGAAGGAATTTATGTTATAGCTACATGTCCTCATACTATTTAGTGAGATAAATTTTAGACATGTTTAAAAATTTATCCTGTTTTTATTCACTATTCAGCTTTCCTACATCCTTTTAGGGCCTTGCTTATAAATTATCTTTTCATAAAATATTACCAATTTTATTGAGATGAAAGCATTTATTGCCACAGAATTGTAAATACAATTTTAATACAGACTTTTAAAGGCTTATGTATTTTTGCTTATATACATGCTTTAACATTTTTTTTACTTCTGCCTTTCTATAGTAGACTAGGGGGTTGCACATTTTGCTTTTCAAAGAATTAGCTCCTTATTTTATTTGTTAATTCTATTGTTTTCTAATTCACAAATTCTTTTGTCCATAGTTTTTCCTAATCTGTTTCCCTGGCTTTCCTTAGTTTTTTTTTTTTTTTTAATGGAAAAAAGTCTCTCTAATTTCAAGAAGCAATTACAGGAGAACCTAGGCAATAATATATATCCTGGGACTAGGAAGAAGAGAGGAGAATACATTAGTAAGTCAAGGGATCACTCAGAGAGATGTGTGAATACATAAGAAAATTATATGCTTCTGAGAGAAAGAAATCAGGATGTGATTCCAGACTAAGTCCACTGCCTGTAGTTCCAGGGCTTCCAAGTGGCATCTCATTCTCTTCAGGTACAGGAAGTTGGCCTATGACCCTGAAGAGGGTGAAGAACGGTTTCCAGCCAGGCTCTTTGTTCCCCTACTGCTAAACAGTACATGCCAGACACTGCGCAGAGTCATTCATACGAACAATCTTATTCAAGTCTCATGACAACTCCATGAAATAGGGAGTTATATTATTCCTATATTTTATGGCAGGGGGCAATAGAGTGATTTGTACAAAGTCACATAGGCAGGATGTAAATCCAGATGTGTTGGACTGCAGAGCTTGTTTTTTAACCACTCTAATATACCACGGTTTTATCACTGCTGACCTTAATTGCTATAGCATAGTCTTATCATTTAAGGGGGGGCTTACAGAGCCTAGGATCAATGATTGAAATAAAGTAGCAGGGTTCATTATGCCCATATTATTTCTCCTCAAAATTCTATTCTATTTCTCATCTTAAAGCAAACAAAACATTTGTATAGAAAACAAATGTCTGAACTGAATGTCTGAGCAGTCAGTATATTTCTTAGCATGCCAGTCAATATTTTTATTACCAAAAGAGAGAGGAGAGGGTGAGGGTGGGTGGTAAGGGGGCAGGGGTAGAGGAGGCAGCCCTTAGAAGAGATAGGGGAAATGATAACTGAGATTACACCCCAACTAATCTGACCTTGTAGCATGTTCAGACATAGAAATGTTTATTATGAAACACACACAAAGTCATTTTTAAAATTGAAATTAAAATGTCTAAGGGTTAAACCACTTTATCAGGTAATATAGATCTGAGCTTTATGCTTTTGAAAGTTTCCCTCGAGAATAGTGTGGCCAATTTTTTTTTTTTTTTTGCCTCATGAGAGAGAAAAATGAAATAAATGAAGGTAAAGTTGCAACTGAATTGAACGTGATGTAATGTGAACACAGCCAGAGTCACCAAGAATGAATCGCAGCAAACTTTAGGTCAAGTGATTTCTCTCATCAGCCCTTCTGGAAGTTCAATCAGAACAGCAGGAGACACAGGCCCAGGGGATTCTATTCCACTCTGATCTGAGTCTTTATATCAGCACCAGCATTTACATTCAAGACCTCTTCTGAAATACACACACCCCACAGCATATTTTTTCAAGAGCACAGTAGCTATTCTTAACGTATTAGCCAATCACGCCTGTTGATTTACAATATCCACATTTACTTTAAAAAATGTGTGTGTGTGTGTGTGTGTGTGTATATATATATATATATATATATATATGGAAAAATCATGTATATATCTTGTGTATATGTATATATCTATATATCTATATATATAGACATCTTTAAATTCAGATACCAAAAAGCAAAAGCCACCTATAAAAGACAAGACCTGTTTTAATGAGATTTTTTTTTTTTTTTTAATGCAGAGCTCCATTCACCATTTTGGCTGAAATAGGACACCCCTGATAAGGCTGCTGGTGAATGCCCAGGAAGGGAGGAAAGAGGAGAAAAGGAAGACAGGAAATGTTATTTAGTATCTGACAATAAGGAAGGAAGTATTCTGTACTTACAATAGCAGTTGGGGTGGCAGCCAGCACACAATAGAGCACCAGAGGGGTGATGAAGCTTTCTTCCTCTGTCCCCGGGTAAGGCTTCATTAAGTCTCCATCCTGACAGAAGAATCCTTGGATATGCACCTGAAAAGTGTCAGTGCATTCGAAGTAGTAGGCAAGCAGCACTGTCCCAGCCATGATGACAAGCTGAAAATACAGCATGGCCACACAGAGACATTAGCAGGTCTTCGGAGCAGCGCTCGCCCCGCAGAGCACACTCCCTCCATCACCCCAGCAGCTCTCCTCCTTTTGGTATTGGCAAGTGTGTGCGTGCCTGGCTCAGCATGCTCTGGGCTCGGGGAGTGTGTGCTTGCTTGTCTGCCTTGTAACATCTGTTATATAAACCTTCCAGAAAATAATGAACAGCTCGCATCGGAAAGGCAGACCACAGCAAGGCTTAAGAGAGACACCCAGCTTCTGCTGCCACCCTCTCAGAGGATGCATGGCAGCCAAGGCAGTATTTCTATTCAGAACAGAGGTGAAAAGTCAAAGGGCAGTGGCATAAGAATTGGCAAGATATAGATGTGAGATCTGGTCCTGAGACATTTCATCAAATATTAGAGATATACTTACCTTATTATAAACTATTAGAGGCAGGTAAATCATGAATGAACAAACAAATGAACAGGAAAACTAAAGCCTAGAAAGGTTAAAGCCTGAATTATTGCAGGGATGAACACATGGTCCAGGAATACCTTCTCCAAAAAGGCGCCTTTATTCCCAAATGCTTTCTACCAGTAAATCCAGGACTTTCCTGATAACATCTTACTATAATCACAGATCCTTCATAAGGTTTAGACATAAAAAGGGATATAATTATCCTTTCATTTCCACTCACAAATGTCCCAGATACTCACTGAGGTTTAGATGTAGGCTTTAGTAGGTATGAGAAGTTGAGGGAATATAGAAAAGCCAACATTATTTTTCTCATTCATATTTGGAAACACTAAAATGCCAAGATAAAGGTGATAAAGGTAGAAAGAACATAGGTTTTCGAGGTTATGAAATCACAGAAAACTAAGCTGGAAGAGGTCTTGGAGATCTTCCTGTCTAAAACCTTTATTTCATAGATGAGAAGGCTGAGGCCCACAAGGGGACGTGATCACTCCTGAATCATCCAACAAGGAAGCCAAACAGGTACTTAGGTTGAGAATCAGCAATGTAGGGAAACTTAGAAAGGAGGAAAAAAAAATTAAGTGATTTTTTAAAAAAGTATCAATGTAATAATGATGGGAAAAAATCAGAACTTGGGAGGACATCTTTGCACATCATTTGTGGCTCAAAATTGTTTCTGTTTGGAAGTACATATGGGGCAGTGAGGGGGAAGGAAGGGTTTAGGAAGGCTAAAGCTCATATTCCAGCCCTGGAATGACTAACCCAAGGTCATGACATAGTTAGTTAGGGTAAGTCTGGGACTAGAAAGAAACCCACCTTTTCTGATCCCCAGAAGAAAAAAAAAAACACCTTGTATCATGACATCAAAATTTCACCCTCTGCAAAAGCCTAGAGAGGTACAGAGGGAGGCAACTCTAATGCAGAGAGGCACTATTTGGCATTTTTATCTATTTCATACCCAGTTCTCTAGCCACAGCACTGGAGAGAAGCTTTACATTCTGCTGAAAATATTGTCTGAAACCAGGCCCGGCCTCTATTTGTGGGATGTTATCTCGGCAATTCCTCCATTCCAGCTGAAATCATTCAGAGGCCTTGAGTTGTAGTGTGTCTAAAGTGCGAACCCCTAACCACTCTGCCATAAAGCTCTTTGTCTTTGGCCTCAACCATTGCCACCTTTCTTTACTTCCAGTAGGTCGCATATCATACTTTCCATGCGTTATGCTTCATACGCGACTTGTCTCTGGTTCTACAAGGACTATATGCTGCTCTCTGGCATTTTCAACCCTTCTTCCCCAATAGAGCTTCTGTCACAACTTCTGACCATCTAGTAATCTCGGGACACTCCTGAGTGTTTCTCTGCGCCTGATGTTATTTCCTGGGGATTTACCACATGTAAATCACGAGTGCTCAGGCCAGCCAGCTCTGCTGTTTTTGGCACTTTCTTTCTTTTCTTTTTAGCCAGAGAGAGGAGATTTGGATTAGTCTGTTTACTACAAGTATGAAAGAGAGGTGCTCCAAAGCTGCTCCTGCTGGCAGCTAGTTCATAAAGTCAAGGCCATGCGGTTTCTATTTCTTTTGTGCTTCACTGGTCAACTGAACTGACCTGATGGGAATGAACCTAGTCAGCTGACCTGAATGTTTTGGAGCTGAGCAAACACTATGATTCCCACAGTTTGGGGGCTTTACCTCTAAGGTTATCTGTGCCTCCTGCACAGGCCTGATCTGGGATTTCTTTTCTTTTTTTTTTTTTTTTTTTTTAAGATTTTATTTATTTATTCATGAGAGACACAGAGAGTGAGGTAAAGATATAGGCAGAGAGAGAAGTAGGCTCCCTGCGGGGAGCCTGATGTAGGACCCCAGGATCACAACCTGAGCCAAAGGCAGATGCTCAACCACTGAGCCACCCAGGTGCCCCTGATCTGGGATTTCTAGGAGTCTCCTCCATGTGGCTGGAAACAGATTTCTGTCTCATGGCTTCATCAGCCCTTGGGCAACAACTACTTGGGGAATAATAGGCAGGATCTATGGGAGCTTTCAGATAAAACAAAACCCAAAAATGGCATCTAGCGTCCTCTAATGAGGATAAGTATCATATTTTACTGGGTGCCTTTGTGCTACCACTTCCATTTAAAAATGGGCAGGATGAAAGTGAAGTAAACAAAAGTAAATATACATAGGTAAAAAAGTAAATATACATAGGTAAAAAGACTCACTAGAAAAACACAGAACAGAGATTTTTAGAACATAGAACTGTCTTAACTTCATATACATCAAAATCAACAATAATGGCAACAAAAAAGCCAAGGTCAATATGCCTAAATTTGAAATCTATAGAACAAATCTTGAATAGCTGCCTGGCCAATTTAATCCTGGAAGCAGCATTCAGAGAGAACTGAATGAATGTGTGAATCAGTCAATTGAAAGACATGAAGTAAAGAACTGAGAATCTTGGAGACTCAGGGCGGGAGAGGAAGGTGGGAACTTAGGCAGCCTACTGGATGGCACTGACCTGGCACCGTAAGTCTACTTACACTGATCAGCCTCCCTGATCAGCCAGGAGCCCTTGCCTGTCATTTTCAAGTAATCCTTAAATTCCCTGGAGAGTCCCCAGTAATGCCAGTTAGAGATGCACAGAAGCAAAACCAGAATAATTCAGATCTTGATTTCTAGGTTTCTTTTTTTAAGATTTTATTTATTTATTCATGAGGGACACACAGAGAGAGGCACAGACACAGGCAGAGGGAGAAGCAGGCTCCATGCAGGGAGCCTGACACGGGACTCGATCCTGGGACTCCAGGACCACAACCCGGGCCGAAGGCGGCACTAAACCACTGAGCCACGTGGGCTGCCCTCTAGGTTTCTTTTCTATTGAACATTCTCTTGTGACCACATATTTAAAAAGAGCTTTGCATTTACTGCAGGAACAGAAATACCACATTGGTTCTGCTTCCAGAGAGGTCCGCCCTGCAGCTCTGATGACAGCGGACAATTAGCCATCGGCGTCCTCCCTTCTTCCTCTCTGTCCTGGGCCATGATCCATCACTGTCTAGGTTTATGTCACTGGTGCCAGCTGGCACACTTGCCATCTCTGTTGCCTTCTCCAGCCCCATTTAGGGATGCATGGAGGGAGGCCATAATGTTGGTGTCACACGAGCAGATGGTGAGGCTGTGCCGGACCCAAGTGCAAGTGGAGGGCTGATGAAATCCGTGTGAAAGGAGCAATTATGGCAGTGGGGGGGAAGAAGCTCACATACCAGGCTTTTTCCTCAGCTGCACTTCCCAAGAATAACAATCTGATATAAAAAATGCATTAAATCCTGGCCACTCCACAAGGATTCAGAAGGCAGAAGCCAGCAATATCTGAAATCCTGCCTGTTAGGGTTGAGAGCATTGTGTTTCTACCCTCCACTGATTAAAGATCACAAAAAGTGATAACGAGGAAGGTTACAAAGCTGAGGGAAAAGGCTGAGATGACAGTACCTTTTCCTTTGGTCTGTAAGTCTGGAGGAATTGCAGACCACTAATTTATACAACCTGATACAAGCTGGAAGAGCGGGGGAGCAGGTAATGATGGTATGACTCATGATAGCAAGTGAAAGAGTACATGCATGCATGCACACACCTCCCCCCACCCCACACACATCCAGGAGAAAGGGAGCAGACATGTGAGGTTGGAATGAAAGGACTGGTATTGGTCTGGAGTGTAAGGGGCATATTTGAAACTGGAGAAGCCTAGTCTAGGTGACTGACCATCTCAGTTTGTCCAGGACTGAGGGGCTTCCTGGGGCCTGGCACCTTGCAGGGCTAAAACCAAAATAGTCCTGAACAAACTGGGGTGCTAAGGTCACTCTACCTGAGGCAATGGATGTTTCCCTCCCCAAAGAGGTTTCTCATTCTGGTTTTGTCAGGAGTTATCAAGACTATGGCAAATTAATGAGTCAACCAACATTGTTTGTGGAGGCTGCTTCTGTGTTCAGTCCCAAACTAAGTGCTGTGAAGGTGCAGGATTCTTAGGCTTGTTCTCTAGGACCTCAAACAATTTGTGATCCAACTGGGGAGTACGCATAAACACAGGAAACGGACAGTAATCTGTAGATATGTAGGAGGGTGTCAGCTGATCCCAAGTTGGGGTTCCTACATGGCTGCCTGTGCCTGGTGAGCTGGTAGGGAGCAAGTTGACAGACGAATAGGTAAAAGGTTGATCTATGGAAGAGAAGGGAGTATAAGGGGATGGATAGGGCAGCATGGTGTCTGTTTAGGAGATTGGTTTTGACTAAGATCCATGGGCATATGTTCAATTCCACAGAGAGCAGGGATAAAAGAAGAAACTCAGCAGGAGGAACACTGTAGCAGAGCTTAGATGGTTAAGATTTGGCACAGTTGTGATGCAGAAGTAATGTCTTACTGAGGGCTCTAGGGAACAGCCCACTTTAAGGACTTGTATATTTTTCATATTAATAAAGAACAAGACAGGCACAAGTGTCAGTAGCTGTATACAAGGGCTTGGGTTGGAAACCCACAAGTAGGGCGCTGATGGAAGCAGGAACCAAGTTAGTAAGCTGGGGGGGGGGGAACATGAGAAAACTGCTCATGAGCCCATGTGACACCTCCCTAGGCACCTCTAGAAGTAAGTGTGATCCTTTGAGAGGGGATGGAAGCTCCCCACATAAACAACAGAGGCAAGAGCCAGGAAAGAGGAGGATGGGATGGTGATGGTAAGGGTAATGATATATATGATGCATTTGTCCCAGGTACTGTCCTAAGAACTTTATATAAATTAACTCTGTTTCTGCCCAATGACCCTGCAAGGTAGGTATAATATTATTTCCATTTTGCAGGTGAGGAAACAGAGGAAGAGAGAGATTATATGAATTGTATAATGTCACATGAATCACAGGTGGGAGCCCAGGATGATGATTAAATATGATGCATTTCTCCACATAAACTTAGGTGGCCCGTGGAAAATCAGTTCACAAATATAAGCCAGCATGACGTTAAAGGGTAAACTATATGCTACAGACTTGAGTACTTTTTTCCTAAGATTTTATTTATTTACTCATGAGAGACACAGAGAAAAGCAGAGACACAGGCAGAGGGAGAACCAGGCTCGCTGCTGGGAGCCTGATGCAGGACTTAATCCCAGGATCCTGGGATCACCAGCTTAGCCAAAAGCAGACGCTTAACCACTGAGTCACCCAGGTGCCCCAGACTTGAGTACTCTATTCAAATGTTTCCTAGTGTCAGTTTCCTTATCTGTAGGAAAGTTAATAATAATTCATAAATATGCAATGGGCATGTTTATATATTCTCATTTTGTTCCAAAAAGGAGTTTTATCAACCTTCATCAAATAAAGTAAGCAAGCATTGGTGAGAAGCTGCTATAGAATAAAAAAGAAGTATGGAGACAGAATTAGATCCTAGAGTAGAAGTTGTCTAAATAGTCAACACAATAAGGAAATGTTGGTCAGTTGCACATTTCACAGTATCTGTAAGATAAAAAATGAACCAATGGTTAAAGATAAGTAGAATCTTTCTGATATAGTGACTGGACTGGAATTCTCCCTGGGTTCTCATAACAGGTGTGGCATGATAAACAAGGGCTCAAATGGAGTAGGATGGCACTGTTTTTTATATGGGACCTCATGTCAATTCTTTTTAAAAAAATATATTTTTTAAAAGATTTATTTATTTATTTATTTGGTCAAGGGGGGAGGTGAGCCAGGGGGAGGGGCAGGGGAAGAGAGAATCTCAAGCAGATGCCACCCTGAGCTTGGAGCCTAACATGGCGCCAAACCCCATGACCCCAAGATCACAACGTGAGCTGAAATCAAGAGTTGGAGGCTCAACTGACTGTACCCAGGTGCCCCCACCCCGCAATGTCAATTCTTCACATAGGCTGATAATATCGCATCAAAGCGAAGTGAACAAAAGTAATATTGATAATAGAATGGAGGAGGTGGGTATTAATTATATTTCAGACTAGGTTGAACTTGAGAGAGACGGCATAATGAAACGCTAAGACTGTGAGCCACATTTCACTCTGCTACTTACTAGGCATGGGACTCAAAATCTCAGGCTTCAGTTTCTCTATTTGTAAAATGGGGCTAATAATGTTGTAGCATGAGAAATGTATGTTTAACTGCATATTAACTGCGTATTTAGAGCAGTGGCTGATTAGGAAGAATGGACCAGACTACGTATACCTCGTGCATTCCTTCCTCAGTATTGTTTCTCTCAGCTTAGCTTTTTAAAAACCCTAGATAGCAGTGAATTGGAGACTATTTACTACTAAGTAACCTGCCAGTGAAAGACAGACCTGTGTCTTTTTTTGTTTCTGATTTAGTTGTTTAAGATACTTAAATGTTATTATTAGGCTAGTGGAAGAAATCTTTAATCAGGCTCATCCTTGTAGGGGAAATCTCTTAACTTCTCCACATCCCAGTATGTGTGTATGTATGTATGTATGTATTTGAGACAGAGGTAGTGAAAGAGAGCACAACCAGGGAGACGAGGGAGAAGCAGGCTCTCCGCTGAGCAGGATGCCCTATTCGGGGCTTGATCACAGGATGCTGTGATCATGACCTGAGCTGAAGGCAGACGCTGAATCAACTGAGCCATTCAGGTACCCCCACATCCCAGTTCTTGTGTGAAAAAACACTGAGCTACTTTTCAAGGTTGTAATAAGAACTGAGGATATTATACATAAATATCAACAATTGTGTTTTGGCACATAGTAAATGGTTAATAAATGTATCCCTAGTTGTTTTTATCCTCATTTAATATTATTGAATCTTAATATGTTCCTTATTACGGTGGTTTTCCAAACTACAGGTCTGAAACCATTAGTGGATTGTGAAACAAATGTACATAATTTTGGACTTCAACTAGAATTCTTCTAGTGAAAAAGAATAGAATTGCATGTATCAGAGAGTTTCACACATAGTAAGAGCAAGTGTTTTTATGTGAAACTTGTTTAGTTTATAATATATAGGCAGAGGAAGTGTGTAAAATATAGTATGAAATGTATTTATTACTATGTGAGTAAAAAAAAAAGTCCTTCAATAAAGCATGATTTTATTTGATACTGGTCTGATAGTGTGCAAGTTCCTTATACATAGGTTCAAATCCCAAATCCACTAATTACCACTGTATGACTTTGAACCAATTACATAACCTGTTTATTCCTTAGTTTCCTCACCTGTGAAATGGGTAACTCATTCCTTACATGAGAAATGAATTATCTTCAGAATGGTATGAGAACTATGATTTAGGATATTGAAACCACTTACCAGGTACTCAATAACTATTAGCTGTTTTTTTTAAACTTGGGTAGAATATAAATTATTTTCTGATAAGCAAATAATACCACACATACCAAAGTATGTAAGAGAATATAAAGTCATCATATTAGCCAGGACTGAATAATCAGCTAGGTTTTCCATCTATAAAATGAAGGATCTTGATAAATATCATATTTCCACAAATACTGAATTTTTAAGAATCATGTAACTATTCTTAGTTTTGCTATTTGCAAACAATGTTCTCTCTCAAGATATGAAAGAGTAAAATATTAAATAATCAGTTAATTCTCCTTTGTCAGTTTATTTGATCCTTATTCGCTCTTTAAAGTTTTATATTCTCTGAAATAATTTTTGAATTTATTCTGTTGTGGTAAGAACACAAGATGATCTACCCCTGTGACAAATATTTAAGCACGCTATATGGTATTATTGGCCATATCCAACGTACAGCAGATTTTTTGAGTTTATTCATCCTACTTAACTGAAACTTTATGCCTTTTGATTAATAGTTCTCTATTTCCCCCTCAGACCTGTGTCTTTTAATTAACAAGCAATTAAGCTGTGGTTAAGAATAACATTCTCTTGTGAAATCTGGAAAACTTATAATGAATCAGTGTGTGTATGAGAATTCCCCTCTTCTTTAAAGAGAACCAGAGGTATATCCATAGGCAAGGATATGTGGATGAAATGAGATTGTTCAGTCATTCAACTAACATTTATTGAGTGCCTACTACATGCAGACTTTGGGGGTATTCATCTGCTAACATAATTGAATAACCAATAATAAAACTATTAACAAAACCGACATGATCTTTGGACATGTGGGGCTTTCTGTGAGGGAGACAGAAAAAAAAAAAAGCAATCCCAAATAAATGATAGTAAGGACTCATCGACTAATCACATAACAAACTATATAGCTTGAAATGCATCATCTTACATGATACTCATGCCTCCCTGTGAGATAATGAGTAACCCTCAATTAAAGAAGAGAAAATAAAAAAAAGAAAAGAAAAGAAAGGAAACCAAAGAAGAGAAAATTTTCCAAGCTCACAAACTTGAATGGTAAAACCAGAATTTGAACCTCTGGTGCCATTTAACCACTCTTACACTTGAAACCTGCAGTTAGCATAATGAGATGATGTTTATAAAAGGTTTAGGGTAATGCCTAGCACTTGGTAAGTACTTGGTCTGTTCTCCTGTTCTTTGAGTGCTATTTGCTTGTTCTTTCCTTTTTTTTTTTTTTTAAAGTTTTTATTAAAAAATTCCAGTTGGATAACATGCAGTGTAGTTAGTTTCAGTTATACAATATAGTGACTCAACACGTCCATACAACATGCTTGTTCTTTTCAATGCTTTTTCAGATGGCTTTGGGGTGAGAGTGGGGATTAACTGAAGGTCCTCCCTCCCCCACAACCACCATTCTCCTTTCTTAGTATTTAAAATCTCTATTTTCTCCTGCCTCTAACCATTCTTTCCCTGACTCCTTTTAATTCTCCTTTTCCTGTGCCTGGTTTGTAAACAGTAGTGCCTTCCTAGGATCTATCCTTGCCCCTTTTTTCATTTCCTTTCTATGTTCTCTTCTTGGGAGATCACATCTCTTTCTATGGATTCTACTTTAATATTGACTCTTCCTCTCAGCACTCTTGGCCCTGCACGCTCCCCTGACCACCAGCCTTGTGGCCCACAGATACTCCAAATGCCATATGTCTGAAAGGGAAACTGGTATTTCTTCTTCCCTCGACCTGCTACTTCTCTTGAGTTTCCCATCCTGGTAAATCTAATCAACATCTTCTCAGTCATCCATGTTAGAATTCTCAATGTCATCTCGGATACTTCCTTCTTCCTCCATCTGTTACACTCCTCCTCAGGCCATACTTGGTCAGCTGTCGGGTCTTTCTTACCATAGTGCCCCTCCTATTTATCTCATTTTTGTCTGCCAGCTGCCCTGTTCTTATTCAGGCCCCCATAATCTATGACGGTATACTTTCGAAATCCTGTCCCACTTGCTCTGGTTGCCTTTGGAATCTCAACCCCTTCATGCTATTACCTACCTTGCTGCTAAAGAGTTATGATCCTAAGACACAGGTATGATTATGTCTTTCTACTCCTCCCAAATCTTCAGTGATAGCTATTTCAGGTAAACTAAACCATTTTCTCTCTGTTGAATGCATTGGACTTTGTCCTACCCATGTTTTGATAAGGGAGAAAAGAAGCCTATTATTTGAACAGAGAACAAGCCAGTAAACCTCATCAGGCATTACTCTTCAGTTAGGAGAAAATACACAGGTCTACCTCTCAGTCTGGGCTACCTATACCTTCCTGCCTAGCCACTCTTTAAGAAATGTAAATACAATATTTTTTCACCTTTTCTATCCTCCAGCATCATTTTGTTATTTATTGGTGAATGAATAATATGGAGAACTGTAAAACCTATACTATTTCAGGTAGATTTACAACTACACTAAGGAAAGGATAGTTATTGAGTCTAAGTTAAGCTAAATTGGGCCACAGAATTTTCTCTTTGATCTTCTGACATTAGGGATTTTTTAAAAAAATCAATGACATGGATGAATACATATGAAGGAAGTTATAGTGACACAAAATTGGCAAGCATAGCTAATATCAGAAAAAGCAGAAAAAATTCAAAATGATTTTGCCATTTTGCCAACACTTCTTAGTGATAAACGTAAAGTCCTACAGCAAGACTTTGCTGTTCAGTGCCTCAGGGGCTAGTAAAGTTGAAGGCCTAGAACTCTGGCCTGAGAAGCTCACCAACCTTGCCCTTTAGTGGCCCTGCACTTTCCCAGGGTGGGCCTCTGGGGCAGGGGTGGGGAATCAAAGCTCAGTCGATGTCAAATGTGAGAGAAAGTGAGAATGATGATGTGAGGAGTCAAAAGAAGCCTCTAAGAAGAAAGTCCTGGATAAATTTGATGTGCATTTTAATTATTACCTACTTATCAGAAGTAGGTAAGAGAGGTGGATGGAGGCAATGCATAAATGATCCCTATGATCTAAAACTCTATAGCCTTACTACCTCTTTTGTTAACATAAACTAAGTTGATTTGAGCGCTAATCTCAGGTTCCTCAGCAGGAGCATTGTAAGTAAGCAGACAACTCCTGAATACCAACAATGCACTAAACCCCTCAGCTAGTTGGTAGGAATGTAAAGATAAAGGAGTTCTTCATTTTTCCAGGATATGAACAAGTGGCCAAATGACAGGTGTCTAACACTGATTATTATTATAATTGGATGATGGAGGGATAAAAGTGTGGAAGGATGGAAGGGTAGATGGATGGATATTACGATGAAATCAAGAAGAGAATATTAACTGTGAGAAACACATGATAAGACAGGGAAGGATTGTGTCAGCAGTGACATCTGAGCTGGTTATATGGTATAATAGAAGTTTATGGCCTTTGGAGTTTAAAGACTCAGATGCAGTACTAAATACACCATTTGCTACCTGTGTGGATTCAGGTAATGTATAAAATCTCTCTGAATCTCGGTTTCCTCATCTGTAAAATGGATATAATAATATACATAAAACACTTAATTGTGAAAAGTAATATATGTAAAAAGTACTGTTTTTAGCTCATGGCTTATGGTACTTTCTGATTAAGGGGAGTTCTTTGCCCTTCCTCAGCCTTTCCATAATAGAATAAACAACAGAACCTTTCTGGAAAACGTAATATACAACAAGTTAAAGAGATACATGAAGTCAACTGACCAATCAGAAACTCAACACAATTTAAGCCGTTACCCAGCATATCAACATGCAGGGGACTCACTGTCCTATCGAAGGGTAGACAAAGTCCTGGTCTGCTTAGTTCTCAAAGATGACACAGAAGATTGGAGAAAGGAGACAGAAACCATGTTCAACCTCTTCTCAGTTGAGCACCAAAGGGAGGTGGCAAAGGAAGCTATTTTTAAGGGCAGTTAAACGGGTCCTTGGTCAGGATGTCCCACATTTAGCTATCCTATTCTAATGATATAAAGGAGGATCAAAAAGAGAGGGGAGACCATAATTTGGAGATGAAGACCTAAATTTGGTCTTTGTTCCATCACTGATTGACTTTGTAATCCTAGATGCATGACTCTAGGTTCTTGGATCCTCTGACCAGAATGAGGGGAAACACCCTAATGGGAATGAGATAACATGAGCAATGGGATTAAATGAGAAGACCTGGAGAAACTCTTTGCAGATGCTAAAGAATTGTCCAATATATAAAGCACTTATAATATTATACACATTATACAAATATATATAATAAATGAGTAAATTAACAAAAATAAGTCAGGCCAATATAAGAGATAAACAGCTAAAATTAGGCCTAGGAGATAAGAAGTTTGTATTACTGAGATTTCCTTGATTTATGAACATATTTATGCCCATAGCCTAGTTCTGCTTTATGCCAAAGGATGGTGACTTTAAGCCTGGGAAAAGTTGAACGAAGACCAACCATCATTCTTCTTTCTCTTCATTTTATTGCATCATGAAGAATTCTGAGCAAGATTTCTACCCCCAACTGTTCATGCTTAGTATGATCCTTTTCTTTGGTATGGACAAGACCTATGAATATAATGGAATGCCATTTCCTTGATTATGGTATATATTATACGGCAAAGGTGTGGGAACTATAACAATGTGATTAATGTGATTAAGGTCCCTACTTAGTTAACTTTAAGTTAATAAAAAGAGAGATTATCCTGGCTAGGCCTAACCTAGAAATCACTTGAGACCTTTAAATGAAGTTAAGAGATTTGAAGCAGTAGAAACACTGTTGGCAATCTGCTTTATTGTGGAGAGGACCACATGGACAGGTATGGTGGACTGACTCTAGGGGTGGGGCAGTCCTACAGGAACTGAATTCTACCAACTAGTGAGCTTGCAAGAAGCCCTCAGACAGAATCACAGTCCCAGCTGACATCTTGACTTCTACCTAATAAAATACTGAACAGAAGACCTCATTAACTCACACATAGACTCCAGACCCACAGAAAGCATGAGATAGTAAGTTTGTGTGGTTTTAAGTGGTTGTGTGTGTGGCAATTTATTACATAGCACAGAAAACTAAAATAAGGGGAGAAGCTCTCTAGTAATCGTTATGAACAGGTCATCCTCACGGGGATTGCTCTAGCAGATGAGCAGAATTGCAGCTTTTATGCTTTCACTGAATCTCCTCCATAAACCGGTTGCAGAGCCTGGAGTTGGCTTTCTTTTGCTAAGGCAGAAGTTTCTGAGCTTCTCAACACCAAGGTCCTCTAATTATTTTCCTTCTATGGCCCCTAAAATTGAAATATGTTTTTTATTTAATGAATTGTATGCATTTACTTTGGAATAATTAATTTGATTTCTAATTTTAATGGAGTAATTGCTCTTGAATTAAATATAAGTGCAGAGATTCTGACGGGCATGAGATGAACAGAATAAATAAATCAATTTGTGATTTTATCCCAAATCAGAAAAAAACAGATACTTTGTTTATTCCTTTAAGGCTTAACATGGATAAATGTATATTTTACTTATACTCAAGCTTTTTGAAAGACAGAAAGTAGCTCATTGACTCTAGGAGTTGTTGACATTGTTTGAGATGTTCACCCAGACCCTAATTGCCTTTCTTTGAGAATTACACACTTACTTTTTTAAAAAGATTTCATTTATTTATTCATGAGAGACATAGAGAAAGAGGTAGAGACATAGGCAGGCTCTCCCTGTTGGGAGCCTGATGTAGCACTTGATTCCAGGACCCCAGGATCAAGACCTGAGCTAAAGGCAGATGCTTAACCACTGAGCCACTTTGGTGCCCCAAGAATTACATACTTATACCTACACTCATGCTTCTACTAATTCCCTGGCTGGAGATGACTTGACTGAGGATAGACAACTGGTCCAAGGTAGGCCCATTAGCTTTTCTCTTAGGAATCTGAAGTGACAGTTACAGATTTTGTGTGTCTTTGTTGGCCACTTGATCCCAAGACATAAAAGTCCTGAAGCTGCAGAGCTGCCTTCTGTGGCCATCTGAACCTGGGAAACCTGTAAAGGCTAATGGATAGATACACATAGAAAAGAATGAAGTGTGAAGTCAAGAGATCATAAGGCCTGGAGAGAATGAATAATTTTGGTTCTGATGGTTTTTTAGTTTGTTTTAATTTATGCTGAGGCTAGTCTATGACTTCTGAGTTTCATAGGATTCACTTCTGTCCTTATTAAAAATTTTGTTTTTGGCTGCACACAGAGCAGTTGGTTTTCTATTATATGACTCTGAAGAGTCATGGCCAAAACAACCTACCCTGTCCTGAAAGTAATAGAGCTTTTGCTCTAAAGCCACAAATATTTTTGGATTCAACTGTCTCAGTTCCTGACCTCTTTATAGGAATGGAGCACCACTGGGTAAGCTACAAGAATAAGAAGTGGGCTATTAGAATGCCAGTCTTTAGACACTAAAACCAAAGGCATTACTTTCCTCTTGTGGAGGAAGGGGAGAAAGTATAGAAGTGAGAAAAGCCTTTGATGTGCCATCCATTCCAGTCAAAAACACTGAAGAAAGTCTTAGGAAATATGAATGCTTAGATATTCAGAACAGTTAGCCCTACTCAAAAGAATGAAGACTTATGTCATTTCTGACAGTTAAGACATAGGCAGCAGACTTGTTAACTGAAGGGAGTTTGGGTGGAAGTAGGGAAAGAAAATCTTACTGATCTGTGAGAATGAGGCACTCTCAATTATTAAAGAGCCAACTGAAGAAACTACATGGTCTAATTTCAAAAGCAAATGTAATTTTCTTGCCATCTTCAAAATTTCCCTCATTAATAATCAACAGAAGTTTTCAGTAAAAGAGATATGGATTTAATCAACAGGCATAGCTACCATATTTGCAAAACCTGGTGCCACAGTATATGCACGCACCCAGCATTTGAGTCACCATCATTGTAGCCTTTTGCTTTCTCACTGAGCATTGACTTGGCCTGGGTTGACTCTCAGCCTAGATAATGGCTTTCTAATTTGTCCTAACAAATCATTTTGAGTCTTGTGCCTCATCTAAAGAAAAAAAGAGGACTTTGTTCTTACTTCCTTTGGCCTATCCATACCATAATAACATCTACATTAAAATCCTAATGTAGGGGATCCCTGGGTGGCTCAGTGGTTTAGCGCCTGCCTTTGGCCCAGGGCACAATTTTGGAGTCCCGGGGTCGAGTCCCATGTCGGGCTCCTGGCGTGGAGACTGCTTCTCCCTCCTTCTGTGTCTCTGCCTCTCTCTCTCTCTCTCTATCATAAGTAAATAAATCTTTAAAAAAAAAATAAAATCCTAATGTATGATGTTCCAAGTAAAGGTAACTTACTTTGGGACTTCAATAATCTAATCCACTTAATCTTAGGAAAATATGGTAGGATTAAAGCCCAACAAAAGAAATTTGCCCAGTCATTGCAGATCCTTTTATAGTAGGATTAAGTTCTATCGGGCTTCAGGGTAGATTTGATTCTGTACTTTTATTTGGGGCTGGAGGCATGTAATACATTTTCCACATTAGGACTACTTTGCGATAGGATGCTAGGTATAGACATCAATATGAAGAATCCAGAAATGGATGGGCAGTACAGATCAGAGCTCCTGAAATTGCTCTGGAAGTCCTCCTTGACTACCTCTGCAGTGTGATGTGATAGCTCCTGTGCAGATCTCACATGATTCCAACACTTAGGGGACTGCATGGCCATCCTCAATTTTCCTGTCTCCCACCACCAAGCTGTGAGGCCCTGAGAGAAAGGATCTTTCAAATGTGTAGTAGCCCCAGTTTAGCACAGGTACATTATAAGTATTTAAAAGATATCAGTTGACTGGATGGATGAAATTCTATAGCTGGTTTTACTCACAGCAACCCTGCCATTTGTTCAAGGAATGTATCACCTGAAACTGCTTGGAATGGCTTATTAGTATATTGGTTAAAACCAAAGTTTTTGATACAAATCGGCATGCTTTGAACAGTGATGTCTGGTATGGAAGATGTTATTAAGTCCTTTGGAAAGAGAGAGGAAGGGAGAGAGGGAGGGAGATCTGTGGTCAAATAAAGCTGTAATTATTTTGCTCTAAAAAATAAGGGATATTTTCATGGACCTCTTATTTCCATGGTTTTGAGAGGATAGCAGAGATGTAATAAGTTGCTACTTAAATATGGAAATCATACTATAATCTCAAATAAAATCACACTGTTATCTTTTTAAATAAAACAGGTTATTGAGAATTCCTGTTTGTTACTTAGAATCTGGATCTACTTGGGAAAGAAGGCACTGGAAAATGATTTTATGACTCTAAATGAGAAAGGAAACTAACACTGAATTTTCTGCATACCATGTAAAACAAATAGTAAAGATCCAACTGGAAAAAAAAAAAAAAACTAAGGAAAGTAGAGCTTCCTATGTTTGCTTTCAAATAATTTTAAGCCAAAGTACTTAAGATACCATTTTGATTTCCCTACCAGAAAGGAACACGATTCTTCTTTCTCCATATGTATCACTAAGTTACTTGGGAATTGGGCAAATGAGAAGAAAAGGAAAAACATTCCTTTAAATCAACCAGTTAGTTTTTCTAATTAAAACAGGTAAATCTCAACATGACAAAAGATTTAGAGGTTCTCATTTTCCTTTAAAAATGACTGGGTAGGGATTTTCCTTGTCTCCCTTAAAATTACTGAATAAATTGCCTCCAAGAGAGTGCCTCTCCCCAAAACATTAGAGGATCTCGCACAAATGAACACAGACTTGAACCTTCACTCAAACTCCCAACGGCTGTCAGATCACAGGTGCTCAGGCCTGCACCTGCTTCATTCTGGCTGCATCTCAATGAAGTCGCTTAGTCTAGTGAAAGCAATCAGGTGAGCATCTAGGTTCATCTAGCTTACCAGATGCTTCCCATCAGGGAGAACTGTTTTGCATTGATGGAAATGTTCTATATCTGTACTCCCAATATGTTAGCCACTTAGCAATACGTGGCTATCAAACCCTTGAGATATAACTACTGCAGCTGAAGAATGGAATTTAAAATTTTACATCATTTCATTTAAATTTAAATACTCACACATGGCCAGTGGCTACATATTGGATGGTGCATGACGGCTTTGCATGGGCAGGGTGGTACCATTAACCAAACATAAATTTCAACCTTTAAAAAGAGTTGCAAAATGCTCTAATACATAAGGGTATAAATAGAAAAATACATCATCAGAGTTTTTACTCACTAGAGATTAATCATTGTTAACATATGAGGTGTATTTATTCTTCTAGAGGTTTTCTTTCTCTCCAGGGATATAAGAATACACACTCATAGGTAGACTGAAAAATATATGAAGTAGAATCACAGTATACATGCTGTTCCACAGCTTGTGTTTCTCTTAACATGTTTTGACCACTTCTCTATGTTGGTACACAGAGATCTTTATAGTTACTCAAGCCCAGCAGGTACCCTTTGCTAGCTAGTCTCATTTTTGTCATTTGTAATCAAGGAATTCTGATTAACGCAGGCATGTCCAGGGATCAGATTTTAGGTTAGCATGTTGGGTGTATCAAGGGCCCTATCTGAGAATAAAGAAGTAGTTACAAACTCAAAAGAGGAGAGCTCTGCGTGGCAGGCAGAGGAAGTTAACATTTTATTATATACTCAAAAGGAAATACCAAGGGTTTTGAGCAGGAAGTGGCACCATCAAACCTGTCATTTAAGAGAGTGACCTTGGTAGTAATCTTAGATGGGAGCAGACCCTTGACAGAGAAATTGGTGGTTTCTAAGACAAATAGGATAACAGTCTAGAAGAGGCAATGAGGAGCAAGGACAACACCTACCCTGTCTTCAACTCCAACAGCACAGGGGGTGTGGGAGATAAAGCATGGCCACCAGGAGGGCTCTAGGGAAGCCATATAATTAAGAAAGCAAGTTCACAGTAAGAAGAGGAAGGCACTGTTCAGACAAGGTTAAGAAGATAAGGGACTCTACTGATGACACACGTTTTTATCATTTTACAGTTCATAGGATAGCAACGTAGGGGGTGAGGAGGGTGGGAGATTGGATCAATTAGAGTTGTGTGGAGCTGTGTGGAGCATGAGAGACCACAGGGTGAGAGATGACCTGGAGTCCTTGTTTTGATTTGTGTTAATACAGACAAGGACAAAGGGAATGACAAAAATTAGCTCCATGGTTCTGGGTGGCAGGTTAATGGGCCTGTATTGAGGAGGGAGGAGGAGACACAGCTCTTTTATGTTGTGTTGTGAATTAACAAAATAGAAATCCTTTGGTGCTAATGTAGGAATATGACCTTTTAAAAACATTTTTTTAAGGATTTTATTTATTTATTCATGAGAGACACACACACAAAGAGAGAGGCAGAGACACAGGCAGAGGGAGAAGCAGGCTCCATCCAGGGAGCCCGACGTGGGACTCCTTCCCAGGTCTCCAGGATCAGACCCTGGGCTGAAGGCGGCACTAAACTGAGCCCCTGCTCCCCCACCCTGGGCTGCTCCCTAAAAATGTTTTTATGGTGAAATATTTTTCCTAAGTTGTGGCAGTTCAGCACTAGGTATCCCTAGGCATCATGGATTCCACTCTTACTACAATAAATATGTGCTGAATATCTACCATTATTCTATGCATGAAAAGAGGATGGAAAGAAAGAAAAGTAGTTATTTCCAGGAAACATTAAGTCCTCAAATGTACCTATGCCTGTTGTCTGGCAGGTAATTAGAGTCCTGACAGTTTCAGAACTTTTCTTCCTTTTTTAATTTCAGAAGGTGCATCTCCTACTCTCTCCAGAGCAGAAAGGGCTAGTTGTCCACTTCTCCAAGCATTCCTATACTGGATATTTGTGGCTCAGAAATGCCTATACCACTTTATAACATATAAACTGTCAGAGAATGAGACAAATATAGGACCAATACCTTCACTGTTCAAAATGCAGAAAACCATCCCTCACACCCAATCAAGCTTCTTTTTCCACTGTGTTTTTAAAGAAGTGAGAAAAAAAATAGTAGTTTGAAGTCAACAGAACTAGAAATGACAAACACATGTCAAATGTGCCATGCTCCATAATTATGAGACAGCACTGGTAATTTTTGGGAGTCTCCTGTCAAACCCAGTTGGGTCTCCAATAATTTTCCACATGGTACTTCAGACAGTCATTATCAATTGATTAGAATGAGACTACTCTTGATGACATAAGGAATAATACCTTCTCAGGTATACGAAGTGGGTCCTGAAATTAGATACCATTAGGTTTTCAGGACATGCTTGAATGAATCCTATGTTCCCTCAAAGTACTCCACATTCCTAAGACAAGAAAACTTTGGTTCCAAACTATCCTCTTTAGAAGAGAGGCACTTTGGAAGCAATCTAGCATAGGCTATTGCCAGACATTTGCTCATTAATGGTTTATTTTGATCTTGGAGGAAGGCAGTAGCTTCAGTAAAAATGGTTACATCTTGCTTCAAGTAAGGCTTCAATTCTGTCAGTTAACAGTGTTCCTGTCTCAGGGAATTTGGCATGGTAATTGAGACACAATCATGGTGATTCTGCTAAATTCAGAGTATTGGGTGGAGCAAACATCCCTTCCCCCATCTCCTATTAGGTTAAGTTGTCCCCAAGTGCATTTTATTAAGAAGATATTATTATACCCCTTACGTCCCTGCAATCCTAAGACCACTTCTCATTTTGAGTCTTGCCCCAGGAGATACTTTTTTCACCTTGTCTTTGGAAAGAATACCCAACTATGTGGTCAACCACATAAGCTCAGAGCTTGGAGTTATTTGAACAGTTTCGTTTAGAGAAGCAGACACTGAACAGATACAGCATTTCTGTTCTTATTTTCTCTCTAAATTGAACTAAAGATAAGAACAGGCATTAAGCTGCTTAGAGATCTGAATTAGAGGAACAATTATTCTAATACGCATGATAGCAGAAAGGCTCTCAGAGCCTATAATCTCCTGATTCGTATGAAAAACTGTCACTCTCTGGATATCCATGCTTGACTGGAGGTTCTGCAAAGTAATCTAAGCCTTCTTTTCTCACTTGTATCCTTTTGGATTGATTTTGGTTTCTTTGAAAACAATTGTTCCATTTTGAAACTTTCTGAACATGGCACAATGCATAATCTGTATCATTTAGCACTCTAAATACTCTGCCATTATACTAGGGTTCTTATGACTGAGCATGCCTTGTCAATGGAAATTTATTCAATGAAATGTGAAATTACTTTAGAAGACACATTTAGAGCATTTGATTTAAGCCAGGCATATTGAACTGAAAAGGTTCAGGGAGTAAGTTATAGTCTACTGAGTTAATAATCGTTCATCACAGGGTATCTTTTCATTCTTGACTGTTGCTTCTGCCTTTTGACCTCTCAAAACGGCCACCAGAGGGAAGGGAATCCAGTATGGGAAAGACCATTTCAACGGTGTCTTCAAATTTACATGTCATCTTTAATGTCACAACTGTCATAACTAGAGTATACAGTCAGGTACTGATCCACACCCCATCAACTGACACTTTGCCTCACATCATTATTCTCTTACGGGCTCTACAATAGGTACTGAAACCTGTTAGTATTGCTGTATGAGCTAATGCAGGCTGAGTTCAACTCCTTTCTAGGCACAGGTTCCTCTGATTTCCATGTAGGAAGGTAAGAACTCTATTGCCTGGGAATCGGAAAAAATATTTTTAGCTGGATATGTTTAAGAGGAGGTTATATTCGGGATCCCTGGGTGGCGCAGCGGTTTGGCGCCTGCCTTTGGCCCAGGGCGCGATCCTGGAGACCCGGGATCGAATCCCACATCAGGCTCCCGGTGCATGGAGCCTGCTTCTCCCTCCGCCTGTGTCTCTGCCTCTCTCTCTCTCTCTGTGACTATCATAAAAAAAAAAAAAAAAAAAGAGGAGGTTATATTCACCCAACATGTTCAAAGCCTGAGAGGTATGAGAGATAGGATAGCAATAATCATGCCACTGTAATTCCTAAAAACACTCCAGTGAGTACCCTGAATCTAGACAACACATCATTCCACCTGGGAGATCATGAAAAATCAGTGCACAAGTCTAAGAGCCTGGTATGTGGTTAGTGCTTCATGCATGCTTGTTCAGTAAATGGATGAAAGAGTAGAACTGCAAGATCCAGGCACCAGCCAGAGGGGAGCCAATATACAGACCACTGCACCTACGGCCCATGTTCTCTCAAGTGCCTCAAGGCAACCATATAACAAAGCAATACTCTATAAATTGCCATGTAGTAAATCTAAACCCCATTAGAAACTGAAAACACTTTTCCTCATAAATATCTCTTCAGTTTCACTTTCTTTCCTTATGATGGCTATAAAAATCTTCTTCTCAGACATTATAGGTGAAGGATGAGTTGATGTAAGTACCTAGTTAGGTTATCTAGAAGCCTAAAAGAGGAGGAGAAAAAGTGTTCGAGTTGCCTTTGTGTGACTTCTTCCCTGTGTTTTTATCTCTTTTGTTAGAGTCTATCTAAGAAAGGAAAGGTTGAGTTTGGTTGGACTCAAACTCCAGAGGTGAACTCCAGAACTCATGACGGCAGAATTTAAAAGATCCTGAGGTTGAGCAGACATGGGGCTAATGCATGAAATCTGAAAAAGAAACCTAAAAAAGTCTGGATGGCTAAAATTCTCAAAAATGAAGTTCTAATGATTCAGAAAAGGAGGAGAAACAACTTGAAAGAAATCCTTTGGGTTGTTAGGGGGAGCTCTATGTTGAGACTAAATTTGGCAACTAGATATATAAAAGATGAAAGGGAAGAGAGCTGTGATCAACATAAGAGTAGATCTCTTATAGTGTGTTCACACGTCTACAATCCAAAGTAAACGGTGGCTAACAGAAATGCTACAATTAAATTTGATGAAACAAGATAGAATGCTAATATGATTTTGATGAAAGATACTGAGAAAGCAGAATTCTCAGTATTTATTGGATGTCTATCTTCCCTGTGTAGAGAAAAGATCTTTAGATTTATACAGTTAGAATGGTATTTATCCCAAGTGTAAGGAGTGATCGAAGAAAGAATGGAGATGCTTTAAATGAGTTTGAATATGCTTTATTTATATTTTAAAATATTTTATTTATTTATTCATGAGAAACACAGAGAGAGAAAGAGGTAGAGACACAGGAAGAGAGAGAAGCAGTCTCCCTGTGGGGAGCCTGATGTGGGACTCGATCTCAGGACCCCAGGATCACGCCCTGGGCTGAAGGCAGACCTCAACCACTGAGCCATCCAGGCATCCCTTAAAAATGCTTTATAAGAGAAATCACATCCAGGAAACCAAAAACTTGCAAATTAGAGTTTTAAGAAACTACTGAGAAGGGAAGGAGGAAGGCAGGAGATGGGCAAACATATTTCCCAATTTTAAAAAGGGAACTATACAGAATTAAAAACATTACTGATGATGATGACTGAATTTCACATTTACTCAGGGCATGATTGCTGAATGGATGTTAAAGGCAGGGCAACTTTCCTTGCTCTTAGAAGAGGAAGCACTGGGGATCCCTGGATGGCTCAGCGGCTTAGCGCCTGCCTTTGGTCCAAGGGCATGATCCTGGAGACCCGGGATCAAGTCCCACATCGGGCTCCCTGCATGGGGCCTGCTTCTCCCTCTGCCTCTCTCTCTCTCTCTCTCTCTCTCTCTCTCTCTCTCTGTGTGTGTGTGTGTGTGTGTGTCTCCTGAATAAATAAATAAAATCTTAAAAAAAAAAAGAAGAGGAAGCATTGATTTCTGAGCCAGGAAGGGTTCACTAAACATGAATCAGTTCATTATATATTTCCTTTTTTTTAAATGGGGTACAAGATTGGCAGAGCAGGGAATGGGTTATTTGCGGTCTATTTAGATTGCAACCAGGAATCTGGCAAAAGGTGACCTAGAGAACCCAGTGGACAAGATAGAAATGTAGACTGGGTGACAGGTATACTGAATATTGGATAAACTCAATATGAGTTTATTAATGAGAAATTAATGAGGTGTGTGCATTTCTCAGTTTCATGCCAATGAATTAGAAGTCAGCTTTATCAAATCTCTGAATGATTTGAACTGTGAAGTGGTAACATATGTACTGAAAGAAAAAAATCAGAATCCAGAAAGTTCTCAATAGTCTGGAATGAAAGATTGAATTCAACTTAAAGAAATTTCATAGAGACAACAGAGAGAAGCCCTAACAGGTGGGTTTTAAATATTCTATTGCTTATATATTGGCTGGTGGTGATGAGAGGGGCATTAATAAAAAGGAACAAGACTTTGGGGAGAAGACTGTTCACTCTCAGGTGTCAATGAATTTGTCTTTCTTGGAAATGCTACTCCATTATTTTTCCTCTTTCTGAATCTCAAACTTCTTCATCTTCACTGTTTCTGAGCATATCTTAAACATTTAAAATAAACAAAATAAAATGAAACACAAAACACAAATTAAAACCTTCCTTGGATTTTATTACTGCCTTGAGCCCACTCTTTCTTTCCTGCACTGCAAACTACTCAGAGGTTAACTTCATTTGTTCCCTCCATTCTCATTAAGTTATCAGTGACCTCCTAATTGAAAAATTTATTAAACATTTTTCAATCCTCAGCTTATGTGATGCCTCAGCAGCACTGATACCTGGTCTCATTTTTATTTTTGCATTTTTCTCTTCCCTTGGCTTCTTTTCTTTTGTGGTTATTTTCCTAGACTCAGAATTCCATCTTGTCTCAACTCTCTTCATGTACATACCCATTCTACCATCAGCTCTTTCTTCTCCCTGTCTGTGCTGGGTGGGGGAATCTCATGTCCTCTCAGGGTTTCAACTCCCTCTTGTATGTTGAAATCTTTATTTCTTATGTGAACACCTTTTTTCTGAGCTCTAGACTTTACTTTCTACTGAAATTCTCCAATGGCTTCAGTCACCACCTATATACTTTGATTAGTCACAGATATATAATTCTAGCCTAGCCCTCTCTATTGAACTCCAGACCCTTATTTTTTTTTAGACCCTTATTTCTAAATCTATAAACAGCTTCCTCTAAATGCTTCTTAGGCACCTTATACTCAAGATTTCAGTCTTAATCATCATCCATCCTCTTCTCTGGAAACCTCCTCTTATAGTATTCTCTTCCCTGAAAATTGTGCCCCTACCACCATTTAGTTATTTAAGCCAGAATTAAACCAGAAAAAAGACTCGTCCCTGACTTTTCTGGCTTTTAAAATTATTTATTTATTTATTTATTTATTTATTTATTTATTTATTACCAACAGACAGAGAGAATGCACAGGGGGAGGGGCAAAAGGAGAGGGAGAGAGAGCATCCTAAGCAGACTCTGAGCTGAGTGCAGAGCCTGATGCAGGGCTTGATTCTATGACCCTGAGATCATGACCTAAGCTAAAATCAAGAGTCAGATACTGAACCCAATGAACCACCCAAATGCCCCCTTCCTACTCTCTGTTTCACATTCAGGCAGACTCCTCCACTAAAGAACTGTTTTGTAAAACACAAATCTGTTGATTTCCTTTTTCAAAGGGGTCAAAATCCCAACTCCTAGCATGCTACCCAAGATCCTACTGAGTTGGAACTGACTCTTTTCTAGCTTTCCAATCTCATCTCATAGTTCTTCTCTAGAAGTGTCTAATGGACTAATCATACATTTCCTTTTTTTTTTTAATTTAAATTCAATTAGCCAACATACAGTACATCATCAATTTCAGATATATTTTTCAATAATTTATCAGTTGTGTATAATACCCAGTATTCATCATATTATGTGTCCTCCTTTATACCCATCACCTGATCCCTCCATTCCCTGACACACCTCTTTCTTGCAACCCCAGTTTGTTTCCCAGAGTTAAGAGTTTCTCATGGTTTGTCCCTCTCTCTAATCATACATTTCTAGTAAAAGTAAGATTACCTACATTTGTTTTGCTTTTTTTGATAGCTTTGTGTCTATTACATGTTTTTCCTTTTGCTTCAGTTGTTCTTTCTTCCACTTTGCCAGAAGAATCTCCTTAAGACATAATTCCTTGTTTTCTCTACTAGCAGCACTTGAAACTTTCTCTTCTATATTCACATAAAGCCTCATTTTCCTATTACAGTGCATAACACAGAGCAGTAATTACTTGCTTTGCATGACAATTTTCATCACTAAACTGTGAGCTCCACAAGGAAATGGCTAAATCTCTGTAGCTCCAGCACTTAGCATAGTTCCTGGTACACAGTGAACACTTAAATCACATTTATTTAATAAATTAACTCAATGTGCATGAATACTGCAGTGTCACTTCCATAAAAGTTTGTTCTCCCCCTGGATCTATTAACAGTTCTAAAACTCACAGACAGGAATAGTTCTGCTTTTCTCTGGCCTGATTAGTCTACCTTTAGAATATTCTGCTCTGATGTGATGCTGCTCTTAAATTGAGGCAGATATAAACTAAAAACACATTAAAGAAGGGCACTGAGGAATCTGACAACATGTCGAAGGAACAATGATTGAACTCATGGGAAATATTTATATGAAGTATCATAGATTGAAAAGAAAATTAACAGTACGTATTGCAATAGTAAGGGACAAAGCACAGATCACACTTTTTCTAATATAGCACAACTATGGCAGATTAAACATGATGACAGACTATTTGCTGTTTCTCTCATTGAGAGGTGGAGTCTAATTCTCCCTTTGAAGGTGGTTTGTGTGACCAAATGGCATGGGATGAAAGGGACACTGCGAAACTTCTAAAACTAGGTCGGAGGAAACCTTGAAGCTCCACTTTGGTCTCTGAGAATGTTTAATCTTGGGGTGCTCCCGCAGTTAATCCAGTCACCATGCTGTGAGAAGCCCAAGGCACGCAGGTGCTCTATTAAAGAGTGCCAGTGGAACTCCTGGCTGACAGCCAGCTTCAACTGCCATCAATTAGTGAACCATTTTGAACACCCAACACAGCCTTCAGATAAATACAGCCTCGGCCAACATCAAACTGCAGCCACATAAGACACCTAAACCAGGACCAGACAGCCAGATCCTTTTCTAATTCCTGATCCACAAATTTGAGCACAAAGTAGAATTTCTTATAACCATAAAATTTGGAATTTTAAATGATTAAAATTGCACGGTTGGTTACACAGCAACGGATACCTAAAACAGCAACTACAAATGTTGACTGACTCAAGAGTGATTTGGTAACAATACACCACTGTGGCAAAATCAGAGCTGTGTCACCCAGATCTCTCTCTTCAAGAAAGGACTGCTGTCCAGCTGCAAGGAACATAGCTAGCTGGCTGCCTCCAGCTGTTGCAACTTCAGAGCTCACCTCACATTCTGAGCTGTGGTCTTGCTCTTTTCAGGGCCAGCCTGAGCCAACGACGAAGCAAGACCATGCTAGCCAAGTCCATGCCAAAGTTCTTCTTGGACTGTCTCAGTCAACAGCTAAACAAGATGTGGTACAAATATGCCTAGCCATTTTTGTCCAAGTGGGGATGCCTTAAATGATCAAACTTTGCACTAGAGCTCCCCACTGGCCAGCAGAGATCTCCTCAGACCTGTATCGCGGACCTCACCTGCTCAATACTGCCCGTTTCTTTTCACAGATGTTACCCTCCGATGAACTTTTTGTACTCCTATTCCATCTGTGTCTGCTTCCCAGAGCATACAACATATAAAACCATTCTGCATTATCTTAAGAAAATCACAATAGCAAAGAGCAACTCTTAAGACTTAATGGCAGAACAAGCCTAGCAATACAAATGTGGCTGCTGGTTCTCGGTGAGGTCATAGTTTGCCTTACTACTGCTTAAGGAACACATGGAGATGGCCTGGGTCATTGGCTACCTAGAGGACAAAATTAAGACTGCAAATAAAAAAAAAAGAGCAGGTTACACAGAGAGCAGCAGGAGTCTTGATTTTGCATCCAAAGTGGCAGAGCTCAATGGAATGAAGAGCATCTCATAAAGATCCAACTGGCCTTGTGAGACATTTGCTGATTAAAAAAAAAAAAAAAACCTAATCCAGGCTCACTAATTTCTCAACCTCGTCAGAAATCCTCATCTGACACTGTTTGCTTAAGACTATGTGAGCTGAACAGGAAGGTCTAAGGATTTTCAAGCATTTATGAAGGAGCCCCGAGACTGATTCTTCCTGGCAACATTCAGATCACACTATTACAGAAACTAAACTTGTTTCCTATTCCTTTAGTAAGTTCAAAGATGGCCATTTTTAAAGTGTATGTGTGGTAACTGAAAAGTCTGTATGTGTGTGTGAAAGAGAGAGAGAGAGAAACTAATAATTAGTACATCCTTTGAAAATAGGAATTTTATCTCCTACTGGCATTCTGTCCTAAGTCCTTGTCCCTTTGGTCTCACATTTATAGAATTTTGCCTCCTTTCTCAAAGTTGATATTATTCTTCCTGAGGAAGAGAAGAATGTCAGGAGAAGGGCACGATCTTTCTGTCCAAATATTTGAAGAATTAATAGGAATTAGATTTGTTAGAGCAAAAGTTGTTATAGCAGCCAAAGGGTAGAAATTGGCCTGCTATTTGGAAGCGGAACAGAAAAAATTTTGCATGAACTCTTTGTCAGAACTGGTCAAAGGTGCAAGTGGGTTGCTCTGAGGGGTGATATGTTCTCTATTGCTAAGGGAAACCAAGCAATTACTTGATGGAGATGACATTAGATGGGATTCTAGTAAATCTGGAACATTAAGGTTTTAAAGTCTCTTTATGTCAGCAATTCTATAAATACTGAAGAAACTGAAAGAGAAATATGAAGGCATTTTGAGGGACTTTTCCCATAAAATACAAATATAATGTAACAGGAATTATATTACCATAATCAAATGTTAGTTCTGGTTTTCATTTTGTCAGGTATAAAGCTCTGCTGATACCTTTAAAATTGTTTTTCTAATAAAGCCAGTGAAGCATGAAATAACTTCTAGCTGCTTTAGTAAAGACTAATAGAGGAAATTACTCTAATGAGAGCCTAATAAAGCAGACTAAGATGACCCTAGAAGCACACGCCCTTTTCAGACAAGGCTGGGGAATACTGTGTCTATTGGAAGAGAGGCAGTTAATGTTCTCATTTTTCTAAAGAAAGCTTTTGGGAAATTTATCAGTAGGGGGCATTGGTGTTCTATCAGCAGGAGAACTTGACTCTGGGAACAAGTGCATTTGGTAATTTGGGACACTTTAAAAGGATCAACAAATCAAAGCAGATAGGAAACTACTTTTCTTAGAAAAATCCACATAGAAATGTCATCTGTTCTAAATGAAACGTAAGGAAATAAAAGTACAGCATGTACGTATTTGGTTTTTCCAAGATAAATGAAAAATGCTGGAGGCCTGAAATAAAAATTTCTGGAGAGAAAAAAATATCGCAGCAGCTGCAGATTCAGCACTTCCAAATCCTGGCAAATGAGAGGAGAGCTGAATTTGCATCATGGTGAACCAGCATCCCTAATGCTTCCAGCTCCCACGTTGCTGTAATGAGAGTGAAATCAAACAGTTCTCTCTGTGTTAGAAACTTCTCTAATACAACAAATACTGGTCTGTTTTTCTCTCTTTCCTTCCACTGGTACAGGCAAAGAGGCACACATTCATGAAAGGAGTTGGGAGAAGAAAGGGAGAATATGTGGATCTGAAATGTAGAGTCTGTGAGATAAAGAGCTGCACTTCCTCTGGAACACACACACATGCCCCACAATTTGTCATAGAGACAGAGATTATTAAACACCAATAAAAATAAATGCAAAATTTCCACATCTACCATGACATAACTGCTAGGTGGTAAACTTACTTATGAATGATTACATTATTTTTTAAAAACATTTTATCTATCCATTTGAGAGATAGAGAGCAGGACTAGGGAAAGGGGCAGGGGGAGGAGATTCCCCTCTGAGCAAGGAACCCAATGCAGAGCTCCATCTGAGAACCCTGAGATCATGTCCTGAGCCAAATGCCTTCGGATGCTTAACTGACTGAGTCACCCAGGTGCCCAAATGATCACATTTTATAGAAAATTTTGATATCTCAGCTCTTTACCCTCTATCTATCTTCAAAGATACTTTTAGAGGTCTATTCAACAAGTTAGAATTCTGGGACTTACAATTTGAGACGTTAAGGAACAACACAAGGAAGGATATATCAAAACACATATACCCGCATATTTCTAGATGTCTCTGATTTGATTCAAGTCTATTTGATGCACAAGAAACCGGCCTGATTCCCAACCACCCTTAAGACTCATTCAGATTATTACCTTCATTCTCTTAACCCACACTGATAAAGTCCCTCTTAGGTAAGTGGCCAACATGGGTTAGGTACCCCTCTTGGGAAACTTGCCTTGACCTCTGGGACCACTACTTAACTCCTGAAACATGAGCTTCTGGTTGGGTGATGTCTTTCTTAATGTAATAAACCCCGATATATCCTTCTCTTGGTGCTGCCTGCAATAACAGGAGGGAAAAGAGCACTATATTTACAACATTTGAATCAACAGAAAGCAAAGTTCACTTGCCAAAATAGGATACATTTGGATGTTTCTGTACAATAATATAGGCTTCATTAGTGTGGACGTAAATGAATCTTAACCTTCCTGGAGAATTCCTCGAGTAATAACTTAAGAAAATTTGACTTTTGTACTGACATTTTTAAACCAATTGAATGAATTTGGAAGACAATAGTCAATAAAATTCTTTTAAAATAGCAAAAATGGTGGTTAGACCCAAATAATCACAAACATAATCAAATAATATATCTTAAAAAACAATGGGGAGGAGAGGAGGGGAGGTGCAGTGTTGGGCAAAATGGGTGAAGAGGAGTGGGAGGTACAGGCTTCCAGTTATGGAATGAATTAAGTCATGGGACTACAAGGCAGAGCACAGGGAAGACAGTCCATGATACTGTAATAATGATATATCATGACAGATAGCAGCTACACTTGTGGTGAGCAACATGATGTATAAACTTGTCCAATCACTATGTCGTACACCTGGAACCAATGTAACACGTGTCAACTATACTTAAAAAAAAAAAAGAATTAAGGTTTCTTAGGCAAGTGTATTAGTTTCTTACTGCTGTTGGGATAAATTACTATAAACTTAGTGGCTTAAAACAAAAAACAAGAACAAAACAAACAGAGGTGCCTGGGTGGCTCAGTTGGGTCCTGGGATTGAGCCCCACATCAGGCTCCCTGCTCAGTGAGGAGTCTGCTTCTCCTTCTGCCCCCCACCTGCTTGCATGCTCTCTCTCTCAAATAAATAAATACAATCTTTGTAAAAAGTAACACAAACAGCAATGTGAAATTCTGTTGGGGGCAAGAAAAAAACAAAACTAAAAAAAAAAGTCTCAGTTGATAGCAGGAGACTTTAGGTTATAGATGGCTCCCAAGCAAACCACTGCCTCTTCCAACAAGGGTTCTTTATCAAAGCACTATTTTCTGTTCCCTTATTCCCTCCTCTTCTTCTCCTAATGCCCTTGACAGAGAAAGGATAGGATTTCAGGGTAGTGATTGTGGGGAGGGACATAGTGAAGGCTCTCCTGAAGACAAGGCTCTGGCCTGGGAGCTGGATAGTTCAATTCCCTGCTCTGCTGCTAACCAGCCTGCAAATGTGGGCAAGTTACCTAGCTTCACCTAGTCTCAGTAAAGTGGGGGAAATAATTCCTAATACAACAGAAGAAAATATCAATGCATGAAGAATAATAGCCTCCTGCCAAGGAAAATTCCCATCATTGACAGCTAGGTCTCTTCCCCATCCCTCCTTTTTATTGAATAAATCCAGAATTAGGTAAACACTAACAGGCAGAGACTATAGCAGAATTTATAGGGAACATTCAGAACAGAGAGTGGCTGATTAAAAAAACAAAAACTCCTTGAAAAACATGCTTAAGAAGGGGGGGGGGGGGTTGTTTTGCCTTGTTTTTGAATTGCCTTTGTATTTGGCGGTGTAATGGAGCTGGTAAATAGTACCCGGTTCACCTAGTAAGTGTTTTCAATCAGTTCAGAGAGGGAGAAGGCTGTAAGGGAAATCAAGATGGGGCCTCATTACTTGTGAAGTAATGAGGTTAGAGAATGTGGCTTAGATGGATCTCCTAATACTGGGCCACAGAATTAAGTGGATTTACCTACTCGGTCATAAACAGTGCCAGAAAACCATAGTCCTTCCCCACATAGAAGGCAGGGGCTAAAACGCAGGCTTCCTAAGGTGTCTGACTCCCAACCAAGAAGAAAGGAGGAAGATGCTGAGGGCGCATGCCCAGTTCTCCCAAACCTGAGGATGATGAAAGTCATTTCACCCCAGGGGGTGGGGCAACCGAAGGGGTGGAGAAAGCCCAGGGTTTATACCCTCCCCCACCACTCTTCACATGAAAGGAAATACCAGGAGTGCGAAATGTGCTCCTGAGAGCATAAATCACCTCAATTCATTCTCGTTCCGCAGAATGAATTGAATTTTACAATAATGAAATGTGTAATAAGTAACAGAACTCTGCATCCCTATCCTGAATGCTTAAACAGACCACATTTCATCACCCTGATGAATACATCCCAGGTTTGTTCTGGAATGGCCTGAAATGAGACATGATATGTCTGGATTTCCTTTTCCTTTATTAAACCTTTTAGTGCATTTGATTTCCAGAGATGGTTGGATCGTTTCCAGGAGAGGGAGGAGAGAAGTATGTACGCATCTGTAATGATCTCTGACAGTGTGACACGGAGCACTGATTTTTACAACAGTAGCCAAAATTACAGTAATTAGAGAAAATATCCACATCTTTATAAACAGGGTGTTAACTGATTCAAAAGGAACTTAATGAGAACTTACAAGAGGAAGTGTGCTTTTGCCACCGAGTATTAAACATTAATTAAAGTCAGAAGGCAATAGTCAAATTGCCTCTCCACTTCAGTCACTTGGCAAGGCACAGAAATTGGAGAGGTTTCAGAATCTGCTGACTTTGCTGGCTGTGACCCTCCAATGGGTTCTCTAAATTTATGGCCAGTTTTGATGAGTTTTACTTCCTGTTAAAGATTTGTTAAGATCTTGTTGCAGAAACCGAGAAATGAAAGCTTTCAAATGTACAGCATTTTAGAGTTAGGCATCTTATTTTTAAAAAGTATTTTTAAATGCTCTTTTTATTATAAGAATAAGTACAAGAAGCCATATATGAAATAGAGTATGGTCCCAAACTATGAAATAAAACATGCTTAGAAAATATTGGAAGGATAGGGATCCCTGGGGGGCTCAGCGGTTTAGCCCCTGCCATCGGCCCAGGGCGTGATCCTGGAGTCTTGGGATCGAGTCCCACATCAGGCTCCCCGCATGGAGCCTGCTTCTCCCTCTGCCTGTGTCTCTGCCTCTCTCTCTCTCTCTTTGTGTCTCTCATGAATAAATAAATAAAATCTTAAAAAAAAATACTGGAAGGACACACATCAAATTATTAGCAGTGGAGTTCTTTGAATGATTGAATAATGGATTTTTTTTTTCTTCTTTTCTGGATTTTTGTATGCGTTGCTTTATGAATGGAAAAAAGGAGTTTTAACTTCTAAAGGTCTGCTTATTCTCAGGGAAGAGTGAATCAGTGCCCCCCAGATGGACTGTAGGGCACTTATAGTACCTGGAAAATAATCAGCACAGGTAACATTTAAATCTTACACTGCACTCTTTTGGCTGAATAAATGCAAATACATTTTATCTTCATTTCAATATAAAATTACACTTAAGAACTAGTGTATAATTGTGGCTTTGATCCGATAACAAAGAAGACAAATCTCTGGAAGCAGACCTAATCATTTTTCATTCTGAATTAAGAACCGGCTGATTCTGACAGGGCAGGTCATGGAAATGGCCAATTTGGTCATCTGACTCTCCTTGGGGGCTACAGCTCAAAACACTTTATATTGATTCCTAGGTAAATAATATAGTGATTTGGGAGGAACGAAGCATTCTTCATTTGCTGCTTCTAGCTCATGTATTTTGTATTTCTCTCCTGAAAACTTTAACTTCCTATTGTTTCCCCTCAGTCAACTAACTCTCTCCAATAATGGTTTTGCCTACATTCCCCAGTGGGCTGGGCACTCTTGGCTGAGCACGTGTGTGTACATGCTTTCATACAGCTCAGTGCAAAGTGCCCTGAAAACACTAGGTATTCTCCTTGAGTTTGCTGAATTGACCTGAGTTGAAAGCAAAAGCAGGGACAAAATTGAAAACCTAGAAACTTCCACTGTTTAAAGAACTTTGGGCTCTCTTGTTTTCATTAGGTCAAATGAAGAATGCACAGCGTTTTTGTTTTTGTTTTAACCCCAAAATGAAATTATGTGCAGCCTGGGCTGCTGAACCACATATTGTTCTGAAGCCTTTGAGGGAAAATGCTACAGGAAAGTAACAGCTCAGACTGTAGCGTAATACACAGATTTACTGATGGTCTTCCTCATGCTTGCCTTTGCACTGGTTCCTGGGGGGATGCGTTGAAAAGTAAGGCACATTACATTTAATGAGCCCACAGTCTAGCAGGGGAGACAGTGCTGTACACAAATAATTATAATGCAGAGGGTCAAGGGCAATTATAGATGCATTTAAAAGATACAGTAGTAGCCCAGGGGAGGGTATGTGGTCAGGAAAGGTCTCACAGAGCTGATAAAACCTCCACCATACTGTAAAGCTTTTCAGGGACAAATCATTAGTTTTGAAGTTGGGCTGAGGCAAATGTAATACCTACACTTTGATAAAAATTTTAAGACAAATGTAGCAGGTAAAAATCTTGCTATAAGTAATGTTATTTTTTTAAAAGCCTTTTTATTTTTAAAGTCAATTTCTAGTGGTGTTTGAGCCACCATCACACTGGCTCCCAAGAAGTTTATTCTGTCGTAATTATTGGGACTTCCCTACAGGATCCTAACAGTACATTAAAGAGGCACTTGGGCGTTGGTCTATACCCGGTATCCCAAAGCCCTCGGTATCCAGCTCACATACTTCTGGTTCCAGGGGTTCTGTTGCTTCTGTGCCACAGTCAGGGCACAGGCATCTTTGCTGGGGCTCAAAGCACCAGGATGCAAGTCCCAGCCTTCTTTTGTGTCCCATATGGTTGTCACCTTTGAGGTCTTGCCACATTATAGAAGTTCTGCTACCCAGAAGGACATATGTCTCATTAATTGAAAGGCCCACCCATTTTGTTCCCCTTCTTTAGTCTTGGGGAATAAGCCTCTTTCTGTCTCCCTCCTGGTCCTCAGGGACACCTCTGTTTTTCCCCTGTCCCCAAGGCTCCTACAAAATTGCTTTGAGAAGTATAAGCTCTCATAAAGGACAAGAAAAGTCAGTAAATTTAAGTTACTTCTGCTGTTGTTCTGGACCTATATCCCTGTGATTAAAAAGCACACTGGATCACTTGCTTGGTGTTGAAATGGAATAGGGGATGTGTGGGAAGGAGGGAATAAACACCCACACATGGGAACAAATTAATATGTCAATATATCGTTCCACCACATAGGCAATGTTTTGCCAGGAAGTTCACCTTTAGAAAAAGCTACTGTGACATCAGCCCAGAGTACAAGCAGTTGAGCCATCAGGTCAGAGTAAATTCGGCAAGAGAGGTCATAAAAGATAAAAAGGAGCCATGCCATGAGCTCTTTGGTCTTGGAGAAAGAGCACTGACTAAACTGTTTGTCAGGAGACAAAGGGTCAGGTCCTCCTCTCACTAAACATACTGAGTGACAAGTAATTTTATCTCTGAGTCTCAGTTTCTCCAGCTGTAAAATAAATGGTATTGATGGGTCGATTCTAAGGGTCCTTCAAGCACCAATATTTGTATCTAATTTGGCATAACAGAAGTGGACCTATCATTTTTACAAAAGCATCTTAATAATCACCAAACCATTGGCTCGAGTATTTAATGCTTTAAGTCATAGTGTTTAGCTAGACAAGTGCAGGGACCACAGGGGAGTAGTGCTAAGTGGGGAGGATACAAACCCTACAAAGCCAAGCGCAGCACACAAGATGGGTATGACAGATGGTTGTGTCAGAGCATCCCACTCACATGGACTGCTGTGGGTCCCTCTGTGATTGCTCAATCCCAGTTCTCTGCATCGCACGCTTCTTCTTCATGTCTGCTGCATGGACACATTTTGCAAGTGGAATGAGAAGTTCTAGAAATTTGGGAGTGTGTGGGTGAGTCCTTGTGTGGTAGTGGTCTGGCTCCTGTTCTGGTTGAGCTGTGTGAGACCAGAATGAGCCAATGGGCCCCGCACAGCGAGGTGAGGCATGGCCCTCCTTAGCTCTGTCTGTGGTGCTGTCTTCCAGAGGCTGCAGTGTGAGCAGCGACAATATATCCTTCCACAAATGGCCCGTAAGAAATGTTAAAGATGGCATGTGCTCTAAAAAGGAATTGACTTAATGATTCGTTTCAATTAAGAAGGAATTGCTGGTAAAATTCACTTCTGAAATGACAGATTCTTAAATAGGCATAAATGCAGGTCCAACATGCTAACACAGTCTTTTATATCCACCAATCTTCTCCACAGCATCTATAATCACACACCCTGGACCATCTACAGACACTTGGAAGGAGCTCCCCATGCATTCTCTCCCCCAAGTAAAGCCGCCACCAGGATGCCCTCCCTCAGAGACTCAATGACAGAGGCCTGAACACTAGTAACTTTGGGTTCCGTGAGGAGGGAAACAATAATTTAGTCATCCAAATGAAAGCTTTTAATTACATTCCCATCGTGAACTGAAAGGAATGCTCAAAATTCAACAGGGATCGTATCTTTCTGGATATGGTCCTGGAATCCTCACTGTTTTTTCTAGCAGAACATTTTACACCATTGTTAGTGTATAACCACAAACAGCAGCAAAGACATTTACCACCTGACTTGTAAAGAAAGTTCTTCTTGCAGAATGTTTCCATTTTATCCAGCTTCTCACACTGTCAATTGTCAGAGGCTCACGCACAGTGGCATTCCTCACATCTGCTCTTCTAGGGAGGTGAGAGGCTTTGTTATCCCATCTTTATCAGGTGGGCAAGATATGGGCCCAGATATTCAGACCCAGCCATGGATTCCAGCACATTAATAGGCAACAGAAGAGGAATTTGGACAGGGGTTTCATCTTGAACATAACTTATTGAAAAGTTTTAAAGATACAATCTAAGAAATGACAGGTTTTTTTTTTTTTCTATAATGATGAACTACAGGTTTGGTTATATATAATTAGATGTTACAAGTATAGGTTTCACATACATTTTCATATGTCATTTTCTTTAAATTGATGGACTTTAACTAGGCATTTCATTTTATACTGGAATTGTCATGTCATCATTTCCCAGAGGACCTCAAATTATCTCAAACTACAGCATAATTTTCCCAATCAATGTCTTCATTGCATTTCCTACTACTGTCAGGTAGCAGGTCAGGTGGAAAATAGTCTGTAGCCTCCATTCGCTGACCCACTACTTGGGATGGACATCCAAAGCGCTAAAGTCCTGGTGCTTTATTTAGAATTTAACTGTTGTAGGGCTTTGTGGGCTGCAAGCAAATAACTATCAGAAGCCTAGCTCTCTGCAGAACTGAATTGAAAGGCTCCTGCTCTGGGCTATCTGTAGAACAAGCCAAATCATATATAACTGCCCAAATTCTAAGAGACATATACTGGGGAAATGGCTCCTTACATTTGTGCCATCCTACCTATATATTATGAATCACAGGCAAAGGAATAAATTTAATTCACACCCTTCAGAGGTTTCCACTGGGTTTAGGGGGGCAGGTATGAGGTACATGGACACTGAGTTGGGGGGGTTGTTTTGATGTATTTTGTTATAGCTAAAGGCCATGTTCTTGCCAGAGCTGAAAGAAATCCACATATTGCCCTATCAGGTGAAGAGCAAGCACATACTTTTGCCCAAGTTGGCTTTTTTTAATGTATATTTTTATTTTTATTTTTTTAATAATAAATTTATTTTTTATTGGTGTTCAATTTGCCAGCATACAGAATAACACCCAGTGCTCATCCTGTCAAGTTCCCCCCTCAGTGCCCATCACCCAGTCACCCCATAGCCCCACCCACCTACCCCTTGTTTGTTTCCCAGAGTTAGGAGTCTTTCATGTTTTGTCACCCTCTCTAATTTTTCTCACTCATTTTCTCTCCTTTCCTCTATGATCCCTTTCACTATTTTTTATATTCCCCATGAGTGAAACCATATTGGCTTTTTAAGGCAAACACTCTTCCTGTTTGTTCTATTCCAGACCACAGAGTTTGAATTTTAGCAAAACCAATGCTCCTGTGTATTGGTGTCCCAGGAATTCCCCCTTAGGGCACACCAACCTGGGGGCAGAGCCGAAATACTTTATAAGGGGACTGTCCTACATACCGCTAGCTTGCCCTCTTTCTCAAGTGCTACTTCGATCCCCAATCCCCGCATCACTGCAGGGCTGCCCCAGCTGCTAATTTCTCTGGGGACTTGGTGTCACTGCCTGAAGCCACTCACTGCACTTTGGCTAAAGAAACAGCTTCACAGTAGCCATGGATGCTTTTGTTTTAGGTGTTGATGCTAATTTCCTAGGCACTCTCTACACTACTGTGATAGCTAAGGAGCTTCACATTATGCAAGGGCTTCCCCCATCTTTCCTATTTTCTGTATTTTCCTCTTTCATTTATTGGTGGGGGGAAAAAGGAAAGGCTTTATATTCACTTATTATAAATAGTATTGAGTATATTTCTTGATAAATAGGTTCTCAATAAATATAGTCATTGATCTTCTCCTAGGGGGTTCATTTTTGGAGACAAAAAGCACAGGCTTTGGAATGAAGCACATGCCAGTTTGAATCCATGTTTTGTTTCTTTTAGGTGACGGGACTTTGGGCAAGCTACTTTACTTCTCTGAGCTTCCATTTCTTCACCTTTATTTTATTTTTTTAAAAGATGTTTTTATTCATTGAGAGAAAAAGAGAGAAAGCGAGCACGAGCAGGGGTGGAGTGGGGACAAAGGGAGAGGGAGAAGCAGGCTCCCTGCTGAGCAGGGTGCCTGACATGGGGCTCCATCCCAGGACCCTGGGATCACGACCTGAGCCAAAGGCAGACTCTTATCCAACTGAGCCATCCAGACACCCCCATTTCCTCATCTTTAAAGTTAAATGACAATACTTACTTCACAGAAGGGTGTAGGAAGACATGAGTGTATATGACTTCCATGGTGTACAGTAGGTGCTCAGAAACAGTAAGCCCCTTTCCTTTGCACTTGAAGAATAGAGTGCTATACAACTTGCAGTGAGAACAGGCTGGCACTAAAGTCCTCATGTTGAGAGAGGTTCTGATGGAATGACTGGGGCTGACTAGGAAACCTGTCTAAGAAGCAGTGGGCTGTCCCCAAACCTGGCCCTATTCTAGGCTAGGATGTGCTCTGTGGGTCTTGGTTCACCATACCTGTCTACTGATTGTACCTGGACACCTGTCCAGGAGTTTCCAGCAATGCCAGGTAAAGCGGTAGAACAAGGTCGGGGGTGGTAATGTTTAAATAATGGAAACTACCAATTACAGGAAGTAGGTTGTCAGAATTGGTGAAGAAACATGTTTTTGCCAAACCCCTCCCCAGCCCATTAGCACCCATTCCCCCTTCTTCTGAGATCATATTCTTAACTTATCTTGAGAAGGTTTTGGCTCTATAATTTGAAGGAGATTGACCCCATTCATAGTCCAGAGTTGTGTCTTGATCAGCTAAAGTGAATCACACATCCAACCCTCTGTCTTCAATGATTGGTCCAGGGTTGGGCATATGACTCAAAGAGAGCCAAATAAAATATTTGCTAGGGCTTAAGAGAGAAAGGAGTTGATTCTTTCTTTTGTGGGGCTACCACACACACACACACACACACACAAAATCGCTTTTCTTTTTGATGGTGTAATGTGAATCTGGCTCATAGTGTTAATCTGGGGATGAAGCTGGCATTAAGAGAGGCAGTTGAAAGGTGGAGAGGAAAAAGTCTTTGATGAACGTCTTTGAACTTCTAGATCAAGCTGTACCCGAAGCCAGTAATATATCAGAGCTTTTTAGTTATGTGAACCAATCAGTTCAAAGTCTGTTTTGTAGAACTTCAATTGAGAGACCCTTACCTACTTGGGGAAAAGAAAATCCTGTGAATCTAATTACTTTCAAAGATAAATTACTTTCTATTTAGTTAGAAAATGATTATAATAAAATTTATGTTCTAAAAGATATTGGCACTTTAGTTATGTAATGACAGCTGGACTGAGGTAAGTCTTTGATGGTTTCCTTTGCTGCTTTACTGTTACTTTATTGCACCAAGTGTAATATGGATATTGTTATGAACTGAAGTTTTTCATCTTTCTCAAATTCATATGTTGAAATCCTAACCCCCAGTATAATGGTGTTAGAGGAGGTGAGGCTTTTGGGAGGTCATGAGCCTGGAAGCCTGACAAAGGATCAGTGCCTTGAGAAGGAGACCCCAGAGAGCTCTTGCTCCTTCTGCCATGTGAGGACACAGGGAGAAATCAGGCCATCTATGAATAAGAAGTGGTCCCCCACCAGAGACTGAATTTGCCAGTGCCTTGATCCTGAACTTTCCAGACCCCAAAAGTGTGAGAAATGTTTGTTGCTTAAGTTACCAAATCTGTGGTACTTTCTGTCATAGCAGCCTGAACACATATACAGTTAAATAATACTCTAGTATGTCAAGTAGTAGAAAAAAGACGAGTTGTAGTCAGAGAAATGTAGGTTCAAATTCAGATATTAGCACTTATTAACTGTGTAACATTTGGCCAAAAGAACCTCAATTTTCTCACCTGAAAAATGAGTTTAATAATAACTCCCTTTTAAATTTGAGGTTATGAAGAGCAATACATTTAAATCACTGTGTCCATTTATTTTATTTTATATTTTTAAAAGATTTTATTTATTTACTTGACAGAGAGAGAGAGAGCACAAGCAGGGGGAGTAGCTGGCAGAGAGAAGCAGGCTTCCCACTGAGCAGAGAACCTAACATGGGGTTTGATCCAGGACCCTGGGATTATGACCAGAGCTGAAGGCAGATGCCTAACCAACGGAGCCACCCAAGCACCCCCTCACTGTATCCATTTAAATGGCATTTTTTTTTTTACATAAAAGTGATTAGGAGATCCTTGAGAAGTGCCATCTAGAAGAGTGGTTCTTCATTGGGAGTGACTTTGCCCCCCACTAGACATTTGGCCACATCTGGACACATTTTTGGTTGTCACAACTGGAGGGAATGTACCCCTTTAGTGGGCAGAGGCCAGGGATGCTTCTAAGTATATTGCAATTCACGGTGTAACCCTCACAACAAAGAATCATCTACTCCAAAATGTCACTGGTGCTGCAGTTAAGAGGACATGTCTATTGATGTCAGTGGAGCGCTCAAATTGGGCCTGGTACTGCATGATTTCTGCAAAACACCATAGGGAAATGAAGGAGGCAAAACTGCAGATCAGTGAGCAAATAAGATGGCACCAAGAGGAAAATCCGAGATTTCCTGCTTCTTGGCACCAAATGGCTAAGATAAATACAGGGAACCAGACCTGGGGCAGAGTTGCTGAGAGTAACCCAACTGGGAACCCCAACCATCCAGCGATGTGACGTCCAGGAGCCCCACTCATCCACAGGGAGAGGTAAGGACCAGGACAAGGGCCAGGCGTGAACAGCAAAGCTTCCTGGCAGTAATGCTGATGATGTGGCTTCTCTTGCCCTTTTACCACAGGGGGAGAAGCTGGGTGAAGGTGAGTGTTCACTACATGACCGGTTTAATAACCACCCTTTTCTCTTTCTGCTGCTGACTTCATCAGCTTCCCTAAAGGACACAGAGATGTGTGGGAATTTGTGTGTTATGAGTATATCTGGTGGCAGCTTTAATTATCGCTACTCATTACCCTTCCCTCTGCACATTCTAAATTGTCTTTGTGGCTTTTGCTTAGCAACTTATGTTAAGGCATTTCAGCAATTCTTTTTTCTGTTGGTGAGATCTTTAAAATCGTCTTTTTATTATCCTTGCTTTAATAGTTTTAGTCTGCTACCTGCTGAGATTGCTGCAGTCTTAATCATTACATTTTAAAAGACAGCTGTTAGAAGTGTCTTAAACTGCAAAAGTAACATCATAACAGTGGAACTGAAAACGAAATAAACTGTCTTAACTTCCCATGCTTTGCCAATAATAAATAATTATAACGATAAATAATAGGTAACATTTAAAAGCTTACCATATGCAAAGCATTGTCTTATGTCATCTATATTTTTCCATTTACACCTCACAATACCCTTAGGAGGTAAGCAGTATAATGTTATTTATATCTATTTTGTAGAGAAGGAAACTGAGTCTTAGAGAGTGTCAAGCAACTTGCCCACGGTCACACCAACAGGCCAGGACTCTTGCTCAGGCGTAGACTGACCAGAGCTGGAACCAAAAGATTGTGTTCTGGTTGCTTCTTTTTTGGTTCCTTCAGTATTTGCCTTTCTGTGTGCATGTTTTTTACATTTCTGCAAACATAGCATTGACAGACTATCTGCTCTTTTCACTTAACAGAACACTTCTCCAGTTATTAAATCATGTACACAAAAGGGATTACTTTTATTGATGATATATTCTTTCATAAAATTGATAGATCATAGCTGACCTGAGCATACTTCCAATGTAGCACATTTATTTAGTTTTCAGTTTCTCATCTATCAATAAATCTCTATTGAACATCTTTGTGCATGTAGTCTTTTCTAATTTTGCCTATTTCTTGGGATAAACTTCTAGGGGAGAAGATACTGAGTCAAAGGGAACATGCTATTTTATAATTCTTCATATATATTCTTCAAAAAGTTTTCTGAGTTATGCCTCTGTGAATGCTTCTTGAGGCCACCAGGATTACTATGGTTTCACTATGGAAATTCATCATTATTTTAAGTTTGCACTGATGCAATAGTTTTTTTCTGTTAATAGGCATTTCTCTGAAAATTATTGAGGTAGGACATTTATTTATATGTAGTTCTTTTTATCAATTTCTATCAGCTTTCTATACAGTACAGACAAGAGCAAACTAAGGCTCATGGCCAAATGTGTCCCACTGCCTATTCTTGTAAAGTTTTATTCAAACAAAGCCACATTCATTCATTCATGTATGTATCATCTATGGCTGCTTTTATGCTACAACTACAGAGTTGAGTAGATTCAACAGATCATGTGGTCCACAAATAGAACTGGCTATATAATTTGCAGGGTCCAGTAACCAAATGAAAATGTGGAGCCCCTTGCTAAACAATTACTAAGAATTTCTTTCTTTTTAAAAAATTTAATTTAAATTCAATTGGCCAACATATAGTATATCACTAGTTTCAGATGTAGACTACAATAATTACTAAGACTTTTAAGATGGCAACACAAAAGCATTAAATCAAGTGAAAGTCACATGCCCATGAAGCTGGTCCTGCCCACAAAGCCTAAAACATCTATTATCTATTCCTTTGTGTTATCCCTGGTATACATATTAATCCCAAATCTGCCATAATACGTTTAAATATTTTTCCTTGTCTGTTAATTTTCCTTTTCCTAAAAAATTGCCATTTGTGTCAAAATGCTGAACTTTGGTTTTGTATGTGACTGATCTTTGGTTTCCTTAACAATCATGGTTCCAAAGATCAGATACATAGTTAAATCTGTTTTTCACTAGTTCCTTTTCATGATAGGATTTCTTATTTTAAATTCTACTCATAATGTTAATTTTAATGTGTAGTATGAAATCTGATAATATGCTAATCTAATTTAAAAGTTGATTGTCAATTCTTATTATAAAGATTTTCTTTCTTCATTGCCTAGTGATGCCTACCTTATCATAAATAAACTTCTTATATATAATTGGATAATATCTGAGCTTTTAAATCTGTTTCATTAATTTATGATTCTATTTGTTTTGTTCTTTAGCTCAGTGGTTCTCAACCAGAGATGATTTTGCTCCCAGGGGACATTTGCTAGAATCCAGAGGCAGTTTTGGTTACGATAACTGAAGAAGGTGCTATTGGCATCTAAGGAGGAGATGCCAAGGAGGCCGCTAACATTCTTACAAATACATAACAGCCCCCAGGACAAAGAATTATCTGGCCCAAAATGTCAGAGGTTGAGAAACTCTACTCTAGCTTTGTATTTTATTTACTGATGCTTTATAGCATGTTTAATACATGAAATATCATTTAAAGTCACCCACCTCCCCCATTCCTGCTTCTTTTCAAAACATTAATTTGTCTTCCTGAATGTTTATTTTTACAAATGAATTTTAGAATCACTTCTGTCAAAAATTCTTTTCAGGTTTTGGCCAGAACTTAAATAATGCTACAACTTAATTCCTATTCCCAGTCAGCCTTTTGCTTCAAACTCCTCAGGCAAACTTCTAGCTCCAGTTTGTGAGTTAGTCTCTACACCAAGTAAAATTCCCAAATTTTCTAGTTTGTTTTACTTTTTCATAAACATCTCACAGGTTTATTCCTACGTATTTTACAAGTTTCTTGCTCTAAAACAGGATCTTTTTATTGTTAAATGGCTATTTCTGGATACTACTTTTTATTTCAAACAACTTTACTAAATCTGACTATTTGAGTGGCAACTGGCTGGTTTCTTTAGCACATCAAGCCATAAAGTAATATAATTTGTAGATTCTTTCCAATGTTTTTCTTCTTTAAAAATTTTTCATTTATTTTTTAATTCAAGTACAACCAACTTACATTGTTATATTACTCTCAGGTGTGCAACATATTACTCTCCCAAGAACTTCATACATTACTCCATGCCCATCACAATACGTGTACTCCCAATTCTCCATACCCATTTCACCCAATGTTTATCTTATTTTTGTTTAGTTCTTACCACATAGGCTTGGACTTCCAAACTAATTTTAATAAATAATATTGACAGAATTAAGATGTAAAATGTAAAATTAAATGTAAAATGTAAAATTAAAATGTAAAATATCTCTCAATTGAGTAAAACGTTCTTGACTTTGAATATTTATCATTTTAAGTTAAAAATAACAACTTGAAGTGAATTCCAGATCTTTGTTTGAAGATCTGTTTTTAATTTTTATTACACAGTAAGTATCTGTGTATATATGCACACACACACACATATACACACACAGGCACATATACATACATATAATAGACCTCTAAAAAATTAATGTGACATGGCCAAGTGCCAGTGTGCTAGTGAGGTTAGAATGTGTTGGCAGTGCAATGATGTGTTTAAGCTCCTTGAAGTACAAGATGCTATTCAGAAGCCATCAAGGGTAAAAAGGTACCTCCACAGCAGGTCAAATTGTAATTTCTTCCAGCATCCCTGCAGAATAACATGATTGATTCTTGAATGGAGTTGAACAAAAATATTTCTGACCTAATCTTTACTCCTTCAGTGATAGCAATCCCTAAACCCCTCTTTACCAGGATCTGTTTTGTCACCTCATCCATCTCTTTACAGATTTTTCTAGAGGCCTCACAGGGCAGTGAAGTGACTGAACTGCACATTGTCTTCTCAGATCAAAACTGCAGACAAATACTTCTTTCCAAACTGACCCCACTTCTGGTTCTTTCCATGAATATATGGACTCATAGAAGTTTGGAGAAAGAGATACAATACTGATGAAATGTACTATATAGTCAAATTAGCACACACTTTTTTCTGTCAAGTATTTAACATTCCATGAACGCCATTAAAACAGTGGTTTATTTGCATTTGAGGAGCTCGCAACTACAATAGCTCCTTTTGCTTTTTCAGTGTTTCCCCTCTCAGGGACCAAGCATTTGACCTAGACCCTGATTGGAACAAGGAGTAATGGAAGGGTGGTGAAAATTAATTGCAACCCAAACAATATAAGGTAAAAATGGATAAAGAACATTCTATATACAAAATTCTAGGAAGTATTTCTCTAAGCTTCAGGAGGACATAGGTTTTCCCATGGTTACTCCAGATAATGAACAGGAAATCATACTGTAATCATGTCTAAACCATGACTTTTAACAGATAAAGTTAACATTGATAAGTGTCCGAAAGGTAGTATCCATTTACAAAATTTATGTTCCTGCACATTTGCCATTTTAATATTAACCTTATTAACCTTTCTACAATGTATATACCACAGGGGAGGTGGGCAGGGGGATGGGTGAAATGGGTGGAGGGGATTGGGAGTACACATATTGTGATGAGCACGGAATAATGTATGGAAGTGCTGAATCACTATATTGTACACCTGAGACTAATATAACACTGTATGTTAATTATACTGGAATTAAAATAACATAAAAATGTTCTACAATGTATATATGTGTTAAACACATGCCTTATTTTCAATTTCACAGTGCTTATTAAAAGCATTTGTAAGAATTTCATCTTTCTCTGAGTGCTTACTCAAAAAATTTTATGCGTTTTTGGGTATTCCAATAAGCTCCTGATGTATTAACTAACATTAGTAATACACTTACAGGTTTGAAGAGGTGTAAAAATGGCTAAACCATTATACACATTCTGACAAACTGTAGAAAAAAATGGTAAGTCAGTATTAAGGAGTGATCAATAGACCGGGAAAGGAAATACCCACTGTGACTAAGATGGGCAAAGAACACAGAAGATGGAGAATAATGATTGGATAAAAGAGAAATACCTTAGGAAATCTAATAGCACTCCCAGGTAAAATACCCAACAGGCTGTTATCAATGAAGAAGAGAGCTACCAGGGAAACACGTATTACAATAGACAAGGCCATAATGCACTTGTACTCAGTTCTCATGTTATACACATATCTCATTCCTCCCAGGTCTATCGTATTCAAAGAAGACAGTTTCCTATATGTTTGTATTTTATAGTGATCTGTGATAACTCAGAGGAATACACCTTTGAAAATATTTGTGTATGCAATCTGAAACCTGTCGTTATATACTGATAGTAGTATATGGCTCTCTCAAGAGTTTTGACCATTGTACTCATTAACTGTTGGAACTGAGAAGAAGGGGATTGGTAATTACATTTATTCTAAAATAAAATACACAAACATTTTAATAACTATTATTATGTTCTCCTAAAATGGACCTGTATTACTCTGGGTAGAGTTGGCATTATGAATTACTATCATTTAGATCCTAGGAAAGGCAGTACAATGTAAGAGGTAAGAGCAAAGAATGTAGAGTTAGACAACTTGAATTTGAATCCTAGCTGTGTAATCTTGGGTAAGTTAGTTCACCTCTCTGTGTTTTGGTTTCCTTACCTGTAAAATGGGAGTAGTAATATCTACCTCATAGGCTTGCCATCAGGATTAAAACAAGTTAATCATGTAAAGCACTTAGCACAGTTCCTGGCATGTGATAAATATTAGACATTTAATATAATAATATCTACTTCATTTATCTATCCACCTTCCACCTACCTACCCTCTCTCTCCCTATTGGTTTTGTTTCTCTAGGGAACTCTAATATACATGTTTAGTTTAGATTCTCAGGTGACACTTTCTGTCCAAAAGCCTAAAATCTTTCAGCATATGAATCCGTTAAGAACACACCTCCCAGAATTGAGGTCAGAGAGGGACAGTGCTGCTGTATCAGCAAGTCATGCCCAGGGTTAAGGAAGTGGGCATAATTAGCACAATTCAGATTTATCATCCAGAATGGATAAACCAAATAAGCAATCCACTTATAGAATATTCTCTAGCCTAAGGCCACCAGGAACACACCTGTAGTTGAACAAGTTGGGTCTCTTGCCTGTTGCAGAGAGGGAGAATGCATACCATGGGTAACTGTGGGGTATCTCAGGAAAAGGGTGAGCAAACACTTGTAGAACTGGGGCTTTGAATGAGTGATTTGAGGACTTTCCAAGGAAGCAAGCTTCTCTCTGGAGTGGGTACTTTCAGAAGCAGAGATAGTTTTATGATTATCTCAATAAATCTTATCTAAGGGCAGGGCAGAGTAGAGGAAGACTAAAGTTGTAATGGGTAGAGAAACAGCAGTCCCTCCTATTTTTTTTTTTTTTTTTTTAGCAGTCCCTCCTATTAGCTGAGAGAAGATGTTTGGGGTTTTGTGGCTTGGACAAAGTAGAAGTTATGCCTGTGTTCAGATGTGATTTCAGAGTGGTCTTGTTTTTGTCTTGATCCATAATAGTCACAGAATGGCTTTGTCTGATGTTGATGCCCTGTGAAATTGTCCAACAGGAGACCACCAAGGCCCAGCTGACAGTACTGGACTAGCTCCTGGGCATCAGGGCTGCTTTCTCCTTTTGTCTTAATGAAGTTCATTTCTGGCTGGGTGGGTGACCCCTTGTGAAATCTCCAGTCCTATCTTTTCGATTATTACTTTCAGCAGCAACATCAGAAATCTGAAATTAACCAGGGGCTCATAAAGTCATAATTATAATTACAGCATGAATATAAAATTAAATTTAATTAAGATTAAAAAGAGAAAGGATGTCCAATATCCATTGTAAAGATAAAGAAGAAAACTGCATTCTTTTTCCAAATTCTAGGTTTTAAATGCCTATTTTTTTTTTATAAACAACACTGACCAACAGAAATGTGTAAATTTCATAACAGTCATACGATACAAGGTTAAATTTAGGGGAAAACTGATGGGAGACTGTAAGTCCTCTTACACCCAAAACTCATTATAAAGAACAAGAGGAGGAAAGAAGGAAAGTCAAGTAATCCCCTACAAAGGGCTTCATCGAGTGGGGTATGTATGGAGACTCATCCTCCCTGTCTGTTCCTAACCACTGGTTATCTTCCATGCAAACCACATAGAACCCAGGGAACTCCTATGCAACGCCCCGCCCCCCAAGGGTCTAGAGGCCTCTGAACAGCTGGTATCATTATCTACACATGTCTTTATCCCAGATGATCCCCTTAGCACTCTGAAGAAGTAGCACAGGTGGGTTACATGAATTTCTGTGAGGTGCATACAATTCATATCTTCTCCCTCAAAGCCAGTGGTACTTTTGCCTACTGCAGAATGCCATTGTATACTTCACTGCAGCACTAACCATTGTTTATAGTGTTAGCAAAGCATGGCTGATGATCACAACTCAGCAATTATCAGGACATAGCAAATGTATATAACATTTGGGTTTTTTTTTTTTAATTCTAAAAATAATTCTACATCTGAAGGAAACTCCAGTGGTTCTGAAATGAATCCATATACTTAGAGGAAGTACTGCTCATTCTTTACACCAAAGTTCCGTTATTCCTGGGCTCATACCTGCGTTAACAATCATCACATAATCAAATGATCTGCAGGAATCAGCGTTAATCTTGAAGACAGAGCAAATGATTAGATCAGCCAGGCTATGATCCAGAGAGAGTTGATGTGCTATTTTTAAAACTTCTCACTGGTAAAATAATCACATTTGTAGAAATTTCTTAGAGGGATGATCTTTGTAGTTAAAAAATGGACAAACCTGGAATGGTCAGATTCTTCTACACTCATTTGATGTGGAAATCAAATACTTTGGCCAGCAAGGAAATTGCACTGTCAACTGCTCCCAATATGTTGCTGATTTTACCTTATACGTCTTTATGGTTTGGACCAAACCTAAGTCCTTCATTGTGAATTGATTGATCTTATCTTTCTGATCAAGAGATAATGGAAAGGAGATTGTGTAAAGGGAAAAGCACAGATTATCCGGCTGTGGAGGTGCTTGCCTGTGGGCTTAATGTGCACAAGAAATCTAAGAATCCTAAAGAGAGAGATAGACAAAGAGCAGATGTTTCTTCCTCTCCACAATTACCTTAAAGGTTGCTCCTGTCTATCACAGACCTGTGCTGAGAGACCCCCAAAGCACATATATCTACTAGATAGGAAAAACTCACAGAGGAAAAAAGTCTCACTCTTTGAACATCATGCCTTAGCTTATTTGTTCAGCTTCGAGGGAGCCTTGTGGAGAAATCTGCAGTGTAGTTGTTATAAATGGAATGCAGAATATGGGCTCTCACTTTTATGTGCCAGAATCACCTAAGGGCTTCCTAAACAGATTACAGGGCCCACCCCCAGATTTTCTGATTCATTAGATCTGGAGTGGGAGTTGTGAATTTGCATTTCTAACAAGTTGCAACATGATGCTGACACTACTGCTGGAGACTGACCCTTGAGAACCATAGACCTAATTCTTTAGTAGTTTCTGAGCTCTCTGAGGGTAGCCTCTTCCCTTGTCCAAGGCTCTGACAGGTGTGCTTGATAATGAAGAAACCAAGCCACAGAGAGACTAAATGGCATGCCTGACTTGGATATTCCTCCCCCCCTTTTTTTCCCAGCTTGGCCAAAGGGGGAGCTGCTACAGAGGTGGGGGTGGTAGTGGTCAGAGATCTATCATTGTAAATGCGAATGCTACCAAATTATAGTTTACAACTAATTAGACTTTGTGGGGGTCCTTTTAGAAAACCACTCCAAAGGATTCATTAGAAATTTTCTATATCCTTTTTCTGAGTGCTGTGGAAAAATACTTAATGGAATTACCTTTACAAATGTATTAATTTATTCTACCCTGAGGATATTACATTCAGTGATTTGGCAAAACTAATCTGAACTAATAACAGACCCGCATTTACTGAGACTAAGCAAATTTTCCAGTAGAGAGATACTTAGCCACTTGGAACAAATGAAGGTTGAGGTATAAAGATTAAAGAATAGCTATAATGTCCAAAAGAGCTCCTAGTGTTGACAGAGAGCAGCACAAACAGACTAAAATGCAAAGCTAAGATCTGTGCTGACAAAACCATCACAAAGCGGTGGAAAGACCACTACTGCCAAGAAATGTTCAACCACTGGCAGAGGTTCAGATGCATGGGGCATTCTCCACAGATCACATGTATCTCCTAAGGATGCCCGAGCACCAATCGCACCTTCTCTGAGCCCTTCATGTTCTCCAGTAGAGTCAGGCAAACAATGCCCATTTGTTTCCACCCTGCCAATGAAATCTCTGGTGCATACGGTCTCTTTAAAAATCCTAAATCTATTCCACAGACCAGAGCTGGAATCTTGCAGCTTACCTGGACCAATATAAGTGAGTGAAACTGGAAGAACATAAAGTAATAGGTAGTAATAGGACTTGTTAACCAAAAACTCCATGCTCCGTTTTAAAGGGGAAGCTGTTTCCTAGCTCCAGGAGATTGTTGCATTATGGGATGTGATCTCAGTGTTACCAGATTTTCCAATTTTTCAAGAGGTATCAGAACTTGGATTTTCATGTAAAGTTTCTGGAATGTTAAAATAGTGTGTGGCCCAAAGATGATATTTGATAGAACAGGGCAGTTAACCTTCCATTTGAGACCTCTCTGTAGACTTTAGGAAGTCCTTCTCTGGTCTTCACTGTTTTCCTAGTTCTCTCACTACCTACTTCTGGATATATATTCTGTCCCCTGCCCCTTTGAAGTGAACTCCTTTTGTTTTCAAACTCATAGGCTCAGAATTCTTCTCCTTCTAGTTCTTGAAGAATATGCCAGGTTGATCACAGTTCCTTCAGGAATTCTTTGATTACAACACATACTGAGATACAGTCCATTAGTGATGAATTTGGCATTGGTGGTGAGTGGGAATGGCCTGATGTCACATAGGCTGAAGCTGACATAAGGGTAGAAGCTTGGTTCTACCCATTCATGCTTATCTCCACTTTCTTCTCACCACCCATCATTCCATCTCAGGCCCTTGGAACAACATTCTAAAAATATATGTGGGTTCCAAGAAAGAAAGCACTCTGCCCAACTGTTCAGAGTATGAAGACTGTCACACCACAGCTAGCAGAAACCACAGCACTGGGGGGGAAAAAAAACCTGAATCAAAGAATTAGAGGGTATGAAGATAACTTCTCAATTCTCTCAATCCATGTACCAATAAAGGATAGAAGGCAGCCCTTATAATAATCCTGCAGGTCAGTGTGGTCCAATGACTCTAGTTCCTTCTCTGTGCTATTCTTCCTAATTTCTTATAAAAGGAACAAGTAAGAGGAAGGGAGGGGGGTTGGATATTTAGATTTTTCTTGAGGGTTTAATTATTCACTGCACCAATATTATCTTATATTTGTTGTACATGGAGCTTACAGACTATTGAGTGAGACATAATTTAAAAAGCAAACAAAAAATTAAGATAATTATAGATTATAAAACATATAATCTCGCAAGTAACCAAGATAATGCAAATAATCACAGAGGGAAACTCTTTTAGCACACATGTACTGTTTCATGTCCGTACTCTTGACCTAAGAAGAAGGGGATATGTGATGTTCCTTTTGGAGGTATTCCAATAGGGAGGGGCTGTGTTCACTCTAGGTCCTGGGTAAGTGATGGAGGGGTTGCTTTGGTGGTCTACTTTATGACTTTACTGGGGGCGTCAAACCCCAAATCACCCCTAGTGATGCTAGGACCTTCTTCTTCCTTGGGGAGTTCCTGGAGTAGCTCTGAGTTTTTAGTGGAAAAATGCCAAGTATTAGTGGTAGTTATAGGGAAAATATAATTAGCCCATGTATGGTTAGACATGTGACAGTTTATTTTTTTATTTTTATTTTTTTAAAGATTTTATTTATTTATTCATGAGAGACACACACACACACACACACAGAGGCAGAGACACAGGCAGAGGGAGAAGCAGACTCCTCCCAAGGAGCCCGATGTGGGACTCGATCAAGAGTCTCCAGGATCATACCCTGAGCCGCAGGTGGCGCTAAACCACTGGGCCACTGGGGCTGCCCGACATGTGACAGTTTAGCAGGAAAACCTGTGTGTCATATCTGGGAACTGAATCAGTGTTCATATTCACAGTGTTCATATTCAAACCCTCTGAAGGAGATAATCTGCTGGCAAGGAATCCAAGTCTACACCTACCTATCCTTTTCCTGTCCCCACTTTTGACCCTTTGTTGTAGAGCAAGAGAACCTTGGGCAATCTGCTTGCATCACAAAAGTACTGAGCGCATGGACTCAAGGAGAAAGGTCAGGCTGTAGAAGGTAGCAAATGGAGCTTCAGTTTAGTATATCAAAACAGCTGGAGCTTTACTAAACATCCTCAGATTTACTTCCTCAAAAATCATTGGATAAGGACTGTACTCAAAGTAAATTCTAGCAAGTTAATCAGAATGTTATAAAGTATGAGCCTTGAAATCACATGTTTAGTGTGTGTGTGTGTGTGTGTGTGTGTGTGTGTGTTTGAAGTGTAGCCAAGTGTGGTCCATTAATCTTCCATCCCAGAGTATGAATTCTGATATTCACAGGTAGTCTTTTGTTGTATTGACAAAAGACTAACTTAAAAGGGCCTCCAGATTATCATTATAAATCAGTAGTTTTTATTTGTTCCCAGATTTCAGCACAAATGAGAGAAAGAAAGGAAAGGAAAAACAGGAAAGAAAGATAGGTAGGTAGGTCAGTAGTTTTTAAGCCTTCTTCCACTTCATCGCTTTTGAGAAATAATCTAGCTCCTATACATCTTTAGTCACTGTGACCTTAATTCTCACATTTTCCAGAACCCCTGAGGAAATACGTTGGTGTAACTGGTAGGCACACTCCCCTACCCCCAAGACTATCTCACCCACATCCACCCATCAGTTGAGATTCTCTATGAGGTGCCAAAACATTTCTCTAAGTCTTTCTCACAATTACTGGAAAGTTTATGATTCCTAAACTGAGTAAAACTAAGTTAACAGCACCTCTTTGTTCTAGCAAAACTTCTTTTTCTCTGAGCCTGTGTATTTCACACCAAGCCAGGCAGTACAAGGACATTCATGTAACATTTATGGGAGAGTTCACACGTGACATCGCTTCAGTGCATAGGACCCAGCACAAAGGAAAATTTCAGCTAGTATGTACTTAAAAGATGCTAGTTAAGTAAAATATCCGATGGAACATTTTTAAGGTCAAAGTCTAGCCCATGATCTTATAGCCCTTTTAAATGGTTGTATTTGTCACGCCCAAAGGGAATTGTCAATGTGAATATAAGCATTAAAAAATAGGTGAGAATACAAAATGCTTAAATAAATACATGCCCCAAATAACAAATGAATACATGTGTCTCATATCTATTTGCTATTTTCCTGTAGATGACAAAGAATTATCCATGATTTACCTCTATTTAAAAACACTCAATTTCTGGCATTGACAAGACCTCTTTTTGGAAGAGATTTTTCAAAAACATTAATCAGATGAGCTTCTTCTCTAAAACAGTTTTACTCAAAAGAAGATCCACCTGCCAAATGCATTTAGAATCACTGGGAGTAACTGTTTAGAGTGTGGACTCCTAATTAATGATCTTCTCCAGATCTAATCTTCGAGGAGCCAGGAATCTACATTTCTAACCCTTCTTAGTGAGAAGTTCTAGAACCACTGCACAAAGACCTTGAGGGCAAAGAAAGATCATTCCAAAAAGAAACAATAATAAAACTATAGGTGTATATACATATATATAGAGAGAAATAGAGACAGACAGATAATGGAGTAATAAAAGTATGGAAAACAAAGTACCTTAAAGGTTACAAAACTGGCACTCTATTCATTAAAATAAAATCCTAAAGAAACCATAGAACGAGCTGTTTATCACACTTTTTCCCACCCTCAGCACATACACACACAGATCTTCTCTCTAAAAGGCAGAACCTAAACTTTTAGAGACCCTGATAAAACTGAACATTACCCACTTTATGATTTGTGCTACACTAGAATGAACTGGGGTGAGTACAGACTCCTCTACCTAGATGTCCCCAGTTATTAAAAAGTTCCAAGATTGAATTTGACTTGAAGGTCTATTGGGATCTCAGACATTCCTATTAGCCCAATACGAAAATGTAGAGCCCTTTGGAGAAGGTAGAGAGCCTCAGAAACCCATTCAATACTTGCAGAATCCTAAAGACCCAGTCTGGAGTGAGGCTGGTCTCCAGAGAGATGAACAGGTGCACACAATGGCAAAGCACTAACAGAAGTGCCTGGCCATGGCTTTGCTTTCTCAGTACCTGGGACCAGCAGCTGCCAAGTGTTCATAAACTTGGCTGGAACCCAAACCAGAGCTAATAATACTCTGTGTCCTCAACTGAGCATCAGCCAAGCCTAGGTATTTCCCACCCAAGTGGGAAGATCAGAGCCAGAGATAATTAGGGGTATTGCTAGTCTAGATTGTGAATCATTCTTATCTGGGATATATCTAGCACAACATGATTTTTATCCTTATCTTGAAATACCTGCTTTTCCTTATATGTAGTGTGATGTGAAATCCTTAAAGAGATAGGGGTTGGTGCAGGTGAGCCCACAAATCCCCAATGGGTTTGAGCTATTACCCCTCACACAATACTCTACCTCTTGAGAACAAATGATAAAACCTTACATTTATTAGGGTATGAAACCAGCACTCAGGCTGAATCAGCAAAAAGAATCCTGCAAAGTTGATTTTTTCTTTTTAATATTAAGAGATAGGGAGTCTTTTTATAGTAGCATAACCCTGCTGAGTTTATGAAGACAAATGGGAAATTAAGAGAAACTTACATCACATGGGGAAGTAACCTTGGGTTATTTCCCGCATTTTCAATGGATGTTCATCTCTATAGGCCACTTAATCATGTTAGCCACAAGAAAAACAAGATATAATTCTCTTTATCACATTCTTTCTCTGTTTTGATCGTACGTGGAAAATACATTCTTCTTTGTAAGTAGAAGAGGAAAACATGTACTTTCAGTGGATACAATCATTTGAAAAGGATATATTCTGAATGCCATAAAAATTTGTGTTTTCAATTCTGGAGTAAAAATAACTACAGAATAAATAGGTACCTATGAATGTTACAGAAATATATGTATTTGCATTATGTATATGTCTGTATTTTTTTAACCCCTATTTGATTCACATAACAAATACAAGTTCCATTGCCTTACTGCATAGGCTAATCCTGCTCGAAGGTGGAAGAAACTCTAGTGTTCAATTTGTACATTTTTACAGATCAGCAAAATGGGGCCCAAAAGGCTCAAAGGGATTTCTACAAGGCCATATGCCTACAAAGTCATACTAGAAGGAAGAAGAAAACCTAAACTCCCTGACTTCTGGCCCAGCACTGTTTCCAAAGGACTATGAAGTCTTTTTGCTTTAAGTCTCTACTGAGATCCCATATAACTTAGTTTAAAAAGCATAAAAGAGTACTTTTATTGCTCTGTCTATAACACGGCCTGAGTATGGAAGACATACCAATAATGTGACAAAGTTAGAAGAAAAACTGCCCTGTTGCTGCTTTTGGAAATGGCACTGCGCCCAAATCATTCAGTCCTGACAAAGCTGATGCTGTTGAAAATCTGTATCTGCAGGAGATGAGCAAAAAAATCAATGATTTCAGTTTTTAGGGTCATTTGACATTTCTTAGAGCTCTTAGCAAATTCCATTCAATTCTGTAAAATAAGAGTTTATTGAGCAGAGGTGGCCAGAGCCCAGCCCATAGTCCTTTAGCCCTCATTGTTTTCTTATAAAGTAACTCTCTGCCTGAGGGTTTTCTGAGGTGCAAGAGTGAATTTTTTGGCTGCCATGCAGGGCTGGCCAAAGTGCCCCAGAATCAATGCCCATTGCAGTAAACCTCAAACAAAGATGCAGCTACCATAGGAGGAATACTGCAACTTCCTCACTCCTTATGGAGAACTCTGAGACATATTCCAGGCAACCTTCTAGAAGTTCCAACTGCACTGAGCCCCGGGTCTCCACAATAGCACCTGCTCTCCAGTGCACCCTAGCTTCATTCCTTTCCCATATCCCTGCTCTCTAACAGATATTTTCAAACTATCTGCACTCAAATAGTGGTTTTAGAGTTTGTTTCTGGAGGAATCCAACCTAAGACAAGTATATATTCAGTACAAATAATTTTTCTATAATAGGAATCAAGAAATATGAAGGTAAAAATGATATCATTTTAGCCCTCAAAAGGTTGAGGCCGGAGAGTGATGAGACTTCTATGTATATAACCCCACAGGGAAGACAAGAGAAGACAGTGCTTTGAGAGCAGACTAGAAATATATACAATAAAAATACAGTCACTAATAAAATACTCACACAATGCAAAATAGAATTTGCCATTAAGAACTCAGTGTGAAATTCTCTAGCAGGAAGGAGGCACAGCCCAAAGTGGTGACATTACACACATCGAATAAACTACCAAAGTCCTGAGTTCACTTGGAAATGTGTGTTAGAGAACTTGTCATTGCTCATACAGTACAAGCTTGAAGGATAAATCTAAAAGGAAAAATTTCAAATTTCATATAACCCAGCCTGTTTTTTAGTGGCAAGGGTAGGCACATAAACCCCCAAACTGGTGGGAAAAGATTCACTGGCTACTTTGTTTGCATCTTGTGTTTAAAGAATGTCAAAATGATTTGTCTTATTATTCAGTTATGTCAAAACAGACTAATTTCTATAGAAAGCAAATAAATTAAAAAGTTGAATTTTGTGTAGGCCATTAGGTTGACAAGTCAGTCATCGGAGTTTTCATTTGAACTAGTGCCCATGCCAAAGTAGTCAAGTGTTCGCGGGTCATGGACAACAGCTACACAGAATTCTATAAATAACACTTCTTCAACGCAAGAGAGTTACTGAAAAAAAAATGACAGAGCAAGTTAAATAAAAGTATATGAGAAAAAAAATCCAAGGGCATTCCTGAACTGATAAAATGCTGGGTTTGTCATGGTGTGTGCTTCTAGGTGGGTTGTTATGTGAGCTAATGGGTGGTGAGTATACCTGCCATGTTCTAGCACCTTAAAAACTCTATTTAATCCTCAAAACAACCTAGTGAGGCAGGAACAATAATAATAATAATAATAATTATTATTATTATTATCATCATCATCATCCTTTAATAGAGGAGAAAACTGAAACTTGGAGATGTTCAGTAATTTGCTGAAGGTGATACAGCTACTTTGTCAAACTCTTAAATCCAAACCTTTCCCCAAAATACCATGCTATCTTCCTGTAGAGCTGAAAAGAAAGACACCAAATTTCAGTTTTAAAGTATTTGTCTTGGGAGATGCTAAAGATGCTTTTGAACAACTGTCAGCTGAGAGGAACTTATATTTTAGTAACATACAGTTGAAAATCTTAGTGAAATAACCTGCAGTTCCTGGAAAATGGAGCGCTTAAGATGCCCCTGCCCTTTTTTGGCTAACCAGTCTTATTTATTTTTTATTTTTTTAAAGATTTTATTTATTTATTCATGAAAGACCCAGAGAGAGAAAGGCAGAGATGTAGGCAGAGGAAGAAGCAGGCTCCAGGCAGGGAGCCTGATGTGGGACTCAGTCCTGAGTCTGTGGATCACGCCCTGAGCCAAAGGCAGACACTCAACCGCTGAGCCACCCAGGTGTCCCGGCTAACCAGTCTTTTGTCTATTATAAGAAGAAAATTAATTCCTAAGTTATCTAAATTCCATGCTGCATATACAAAATTAATATTCATCTCCAGAAAATCTGAAGATTTTATTTCTCAAGGAAAAGCTGCAGGACTTAATATCAAGTGATTGGCATCCTTTGGGAAGGATGTTGAACACATTAGATTTCATAGAAGGATGAATACCCACACAGAAATGACAGCAGACAATGTAGGAAAAAATTGCCTAAATTGACTCAATTTTAATTGGGCAGATTTAATAAAATTTCCTTCATCAAATCTCTTTAAAAAATTTTTCAGCCTTCCATTCTTCAAGTCTTATCCTCTAATTTGGGATAAAGTTTTTCTACTTCATATATCTTCTCTGCCTTAGTTTGCAACCCTCTCCTGCACCCAACCCCGGCAAAGTGGATCTTCAGGCAATTATGTGGTTACAAACATGGTATTTGTGAAGTGGTCTCAAGAAGCAGGTGAGGGAGTGGGGAAGGGAGGAGCAGCTGAGGGGCTGGGAAAGGGAACAGGGAAGGAGGCAGGGGAGGGGAGTTGGAGTAAGAAGCAAGGTAGGGGAAGGGGACCAGGGAAGGGAGGAAGGCCAATAAAGGTACATTAATGAATAGGTTATTACTACAGGCAACTGGCATTTTACCTTGCTGGGTAAAGGTAAAGCAAACTCCCTTCAAAATGGTCTCACTGAGGACAATTTATCCACCATTACTCCTTCCTCACTGGTCAAGGGTAACTGGGAGTAATTTGGCAATCATGGCCTACTCAACTTGTCAGGTCTAGCAGGCATCTACAGGTAGAGAATGGCTTAATCTAAAGGACAGACAACAGAGAAACTATCTTTGTTTAAGACTATTTGCTAGTGCCCTTGTGGTGGATCAAGGGAAAATGGGCAGGGCACTGCCAGCATCTGCTAAACTGGATCTATTGGTGTATACATACAAGCTACTTTATTTAGTTCTCAAACTCTACTATATATGAGAATGACTTGAAAAACTGAGAAAATGTGTCTTTCTCACCTCCCTCTCCCATTCTGATTAAGATCAGTGGCTGGATTCAGGAATGTGAATTTTAACTAGTACTCTAATCATGTCAAAGCAGGTTGTCCTCAGGCTACACTGTGGAAATACTGTGCTGGTGAAGCCATCCCCAACTAGGCTAACCTGTGTCTCAGAGAGAAAAATGTCTAACTTGGCTTTAGATAGACTTTACTTTCCTATGTCCCCCCTTTTTTTTTTTTCAAATATAAGCTGTTGTAAAGAAAATATGAGGGTATGGATAGGTTAGCACTTTGCAGGTCTAATTCTGGAAAATCACTTTAAACATAGATACATCCAAGTGATCATGGGTCAGGAGCAAAATGATCAGATACCCTTACTATAGCGACCAAACTTTTCCAACACATGGTGTGATGAGCAAGAGTGAACTTGTGATTAAAATAGGACCAAAGAGTTGACACAGAGACAGAAAATGAAGTCATTGTACTTACATGTGCCAGTCAGGAATCTTAGGGAAAAACTATCTTCAAACTTCTGCTACAGGAAACCAGCATCTAAACCAGTACAGCTTGGGAGAAACTTCAAAGAGAGACCTAATTGGTGGGATTGTCTTTTTCAAAGTTTCCTGGTTATGATAAAGAGCGATACAGTAATTCTAAACGACATCTTCTATGTTCAGAAGTCTCACAACACTGCAGTTTCTTTCATACGTTTCTAATCTATTCTGTATTGGGGAGAGTGGGCACTGAGGGTCCTAGGCCCATGACACTTGTTCGTCACTAAGGGGAGAGAGGGTATCTATTGCACATAATGAGAACCTGAGCTCAAGGCTCCTCTTTGTGGCCCCAAGATCTCATCAACTTCCCTGCTACTTCATATCAGCAGGTGAGGCATAAACTTAAAATATCCAAGAGTGTTCTGGTTTCTCAAAACCCCTGAGGATGAGCTGCTTACTGTGGCCTTCAAGTTACCTCAACCTGATCTCTGCCTGCCTCACCAGTCTCCTGTCACTACTTCCTGTCTTATCCTCCAAGCTCTAGTCGTTTTTTTTTTTTAATAATAAATTTATTTTTTATTGGTGTTCAATTTACCAACATACAGAGTAACACCCAGTGCTCATCCCGTCAAGTGCCCCCCTCAGTGCCCGTCACCCATTCACCCCCACCCCCCTCCCTCCTCCCCTTCCACCACCCCTAGTTCGTTTCCCAGAGTTAGGAGTCTTCATGTTCTGTCTCCCTTTCTGATATTTCCTACCCATTTCTTCTCCCTTCCCTTCTATTCCCTTTCACTATTATTTATATTCCCCAAATGAATGAGAACATACACTGCTTGTCCTTCTCCAATTGACTTATTTCACTCAACTAAGCTCTAGTCTTAATAAAACTCTCACAGCTCTTCAAATTTTTGGTACCTTCTCAGGTCTTGGCCCATGCCAAGCTGTCCATCCCTCCAAGAGCACTCCTCTCATGAGCCTATTCCTTCACTTGGATAGTGTCTCACTAGTCTTTAGGTATTGGTCTAAATGTGTCTTCCTCTGGGAGGTTTTCTTGACCCCTTTCAAAGGTGAGTCAGGGCAGTTACAAAATCTTTGTAGGCTTTGGGCTCTACTACTCTTGAAGGCTCCTCCTCACATTATATTAAGCTATACATTATATAATTGTATATTAAGATATACATTATATAACTGTATACTAAGATATGCATTATATATACATATATATACACATATACAGTTGTATATTAAGATATACATTATATAATAGTTCTTATAAAAATTATTTCCAAATGTTTATAGCTGCTGCTTTTTTTTTTATAGCTGCTGCTTTTGAAATCATTTGCCTGTGAATAACTAATTTAATTTGCAATTGATTAGGACAGTGCAAGACTTATAGGTTTGGTTGCAAACTCAGTTAAAAACCAGCTGTGTGATCTCAGATAAGTCACTTAACCTCTCTAAATCTCAGTTTTCTTATCTGAAACAAGAGAAATTTGCAAACGTGATCTAAATCCCTGTTTAGTACTAAAAGCCTACACCTTTATCATTAACCGTGGGGAGAGATGTTTTAGGCGGTGGTGCATGGGACTAGGAATGGGGCATATATTTACTCCACTGATAAAACATGCACCAGAGCTTGAGAACCATGGGTAGACACTCTGGCCGGAGCTACCAGTTGAGTAGAAAAAGTTCCATAAATGTATAGAAAAGACAGTTTTAAAACTGAAAATAAGAACAATCATTACTCTATAAAATGAACAATTTAATATATCAACCTATAACCAGAGAAAATAAATCCGGTGCACTCAAATATGTTTTACTAAACAAGACCAACAATGAAAGCATGATTATAATTATTTATAGTAATTCCTCCTAAAGTTTGGTGTTGGTGACAACCACATAGTATATGTTACAAAAAATTAATAATCAAGTGTTAGAGCAACTCCCACTGCTGTTTCAATTAATTCCACTCTGAGAAATGACATGAGACTTTGGGCTTTTTGTGAATATAATGAGTTTTCAAATAACAGAAGAACTAGTAACCAAATACTATCTTTGTATAAAAAATTCTGTACTTTATACTACATACATCAATAACTTAAGGTATTCCTTAAAAGCATTTATTTAATTTTTTTCTGATGGAAAAAGTTCCGTGCAAAAAAATATACATTTAATCCCAACATCCAGAGATGAACACTGATTTTTATACATACCCCTTTTTTTTCTGGGCATATAGCTGTATAGGCACATACACATATTCCCAAAAAGGCATTGTATTTTACATCTGTACTGCAGAGTTTGAATGCAGAGATTAAATCTGGCTGGGAAACTGCACTGTCTATTGCCATTACCCTAACACATCTGGCATGTCTGAGAAGTTGGTGAGGCTGATGGTCCGCAAAAAACATTTTCAGGAATTAATCTGCATAGAGAAAATGGAAGGCAGATTGGAGTAGAGGAGACAAGTGTGCCTGCCTGAAGTACTGGTCCTTCCTAAGCACATGGATTCATTGGATTCAGGTCCGAGCCTTGTGAACAGAAGGGCTATAGACAGAAACAGAAGAACAAGCACCACCCTACTAATGCTCAGGTGATGGAATGAGGCAGTGAGTTGGAGAGCAGGACTTCTCACCCTCTGTGAAGAGAATATAACAGTGGCTCAGATATCAGCACCCCCAGTGTGAACAGAGTTAACAATGGCAGGGTGAGGTGCCTTTATGTGACTTCTTTACTTACAGAAATGGATGTGCCCTGGCTGGAGTGGATGTAAATTCTCTAGTTCTCCGGGTAACAAAAGCCAAAAGATTGCTTCGTGGGCACAGCTGGTAATCCCAGGCTTCACCAGGGAAGACTGGGGCTGCTAGAATCTGCTGTGACCAGCTGTGAGCACCAGACAGTGAGATTTTGGTTCTTACTGATAATGTCACTGTCGTCTACACTCACAGTCTGGTGAAGCCCAAGTAGACTCAATTTATAAATGCAACTGACAAATTACTGAATACTATATTTGGAACTAATGGTGTACTATATGCTGGCTAAATGAACTGAAATAAAAGTTTTTAAAAAAATAGTGAAAAAAGATTATATACCATCTTGAACTCATCTCTCACCCATCTCCTTATTTAATTTGAATATTTCTTCATGGGATTAAATATTTTTCTACAATATAATTTTATGGACAAAATATTGTACTTTTTGCATGGATAAAAATTTTTAAATCCCTCCTGTAAGTTTCATATAGGGGCTTTTCTTTTTCACCATTCACAATTTAATGGTAAATCACCTTGCAGCAAAATCTGTCACATCCCTGATTATTTCTATAACATAGATTAAGAGTGTGCTTTTGGAGTCACAAGGAGAATACAAAGTCTTAAAGATTTGGTACATGGTGCCAAGCTGCTCTCCCTACAGACTGCTATTTTATACTACCTCCTCTTGTAAGTGAGCCTTCCTATAAATTATATTTTTACATGCTGTGAGATAAGATCATCTCGAATTCTGATCTAAGTCAAACCATAGTAAATCATGAACCATCTGTAATATTCTTCAAGCTCTGAAAGAATGGCAGATTGTAGAAAGGGGAATTCACATTTGAACATTACTACATTTGAATTCTAGCCTCTGAACTTATGAGAAAGAACTATGTTAGTTCTCTACTGTAGAAGGTTCACTTCTTCAATGTGACTATGAGACCAATCATTATGCCCACATATATCCAGTGGAAGGAACATAAGGTAAATTTACATTAAATTAAAAATCCCAACTTTAACACCCATTGGCAGTGGGGCCTTGAGCCAGCCAATTAACTTTTCCGTACCTCAGTTTCTTCCACTGAAACTGAAAATGTAAGACATAATTCCTATTGCATAGGATCAATATCATCCTATTGTTATTTTTCAGTACTCCAATTCTACAACAGAACACCATGCAAATGTCATATATGGTGTATTTCATGGGGTGATACCAGTATTTTCAGATTTAAAAAAATCTGAAATCTGTATAACTTAAAAATCCTGAGATCTATGCAGAGTTACGTATTTCCTTAGAATGCTGACAAGAGCAAAACTGCTCTCATTCTGACCTCTTTCCTGCCCTATTCAAAATCCTTCCATGGTATTTTATATGTACTAGCATTTCCATTTTTAGATTACCAGTGAGACTGCACATCTTTTCTTACACTTATTAGAGCTTTGTATTCCCCTTCACCCCAGATCAGGTTGGGCACTTTATTATCTTTGAAAGGGCAGGTGAGTGAAGAAGTAGAACCAGTAAGGAAAACTGGAGGAGGGTATGGTGGGAGTGATTTCAGAAAGAAGGGATTGGGAGGGTCCCAGACCCAGCTCCTAGTCCTTCCCTTGGAGTCCAACTACCTTATTCCTCCCAGAACCATATTTCTTCCTCTTTTGATCTTTTGAACTCCAGGGCCAGATCTAGTTTCTTAGTCCTAACTCCTCTTCCTCAGATGGTAGTTTATTTTAAGGGGGTCTTGATCCCAAAACATCTAACTTAAAGAGACTCAATGCTGAAGAACCAAGGAACCCTCAACTCCGTTGGAAGAGCTCCTGAGGACAGGGATGAAGGGTGACAGCAAACTTATCTCATTTTTTAAATCAACACTGGTATTTTGATACTGCGAAAAATAAGAGAGATACCTAAATGTTGGCATTGTCCTTTTCGCTCCATACTGCAAACACTAGTCAAAGTGGTGATTACATAAGTAAAGGCATAGGAAAGTACCCTATAATTTATATTTGTCATTGCAATGTAAAAGACCTACAGATTTCTCATTGCTTTGTTTGAAACCTTATCCAATAATGTCTTAATATATATATATTCTAAAAACATTACCCCCTTAAGCCCAGCAATTTTGCATGTCTGGGCATTAAACTGCCATATTAAACTCTAAGGGTCAGGGTTTTGGTGTCCCTGTGTGTGTGTGTGTGTGTGTGTGTGTGTGTGTGTGGTTAGTTTTACTTCTCATCTTTGTTGGTTTTGTATGTGTTTTATATTGCAGAGGAGTTCTTACTTTTAATTACTTTTATGTTAATATTTATTAACCACTTGCTATTTGACAAGTACTTTCAGGTGCATTACCTCATTTGTTTCTCAAAAGTACCCAAAAGGAAATTTGTTTTTTTGTTTTCATTTCACAGGTGAAGCAACTGAGGTCCAAAGAAGCTATGAAAGTCTATAGCAGCAGTAAATGACAGAGTCAAGATACAAACCCACTGGCTTTGATATCAACTTATTTTCTCTTTGTACTCCACTATACATAAGGATAAGATTTGATACTTTCTCCCTGGCAAGTTCCAGATGTGACTTACATACAAAAATCTTAGTTGCAATCTAAGTTTCAGAAACAAGGTGGTCAGATCTGTAATATCTTAGCACCTGCAAATAAAGAGCAGAAAGTGAGGCCAAGACTCATTCTTTCTTTTTTTTAAAAAAAATATTTTATTTATTTATTCATGAGAGACTCAAAGAGAGAGAGGCAGAGACACAGGCAGAGGGAGAAGCAGGCTCCATGCAGAGAGCACAACGTGGGACTTGATCCCAGGACTTCGGGATCATGCCCTGAGCCAAAGGCAGACACTCAACCGCTGAGCCACCCAGGCATCCCCCAAGACTCATTCTTAAGTTCGAGGCACACAAAATAAGAGAGGCCTAGAAATGGTGCTCATTGTCCCAAAACGATAATATACAATGCCCTCACTTCTGGCCCCAGGGAAGAAAGATACTCAGAACCATCAAGTTCTTGCAGAACTTCATGAGATTATTTATTTTCAGGCTGGCATTTACAACAATCACCCGGTAGGTTCCAGCAGAGAAAAATGAGTTGTCAAAAACAGGCAATAAAAAATTGCAAGTACAAGCAACCGTCAAAATGATAAAACTGTCACATCTGTACATATCAAGCAACAATTGCATTCATTATGTCCAAACTCCTGGTACTTAATATTGTCTGCCAAGGAAGCTAAGCTCCATTTAGAGTTTTGCTGTAAGCATGAATATATTTTAAAGAGGCTTGACTGTTTTGAGTTATTCATGATTTTACAGAGAATGTAATGAAACTGTCTTAAGAAGAATCCACTGGTACCTGGGAAGATCTGTCAAAAGGGGTATCTCAGTCCCAAAATATCTTTGTAATTTGAAAAAAATACACTGATTTTGATTGTGGGTGGCAAGGGAAATCTTAGCACAGGTCCTTATTTTTAGGGAAAAAATTATACTTCGATCACCAGTTTGAGTGTTTTCCCTCAGAGAAATCCTCTTTTGTTGATCCTCAAGAAGGAAAGGAGTTGCTGAAATGACAGAGTGAGAAAAAGGGAGAGAAGAAAAGCAGAAGAAAAGAGAGGGGATCTGAAATTTATTGAAAGACTAAGGGAGAGGAGGAGAGAAGGAAGGAGGATGGTGGGAAAGGAAAAAAAAGGACTAAGGATGGAAAATGCACAAAGATAATATTTGATTACTTTTATCACTATTTTTACTTCTTAGCTAGCTTGTGGTAAGTACCTTTATCCTCACCACAAGTTCATATTATTGATTTCAAGGAGTAAAAATGAGGATGAGAAAGTAGATGTCCTCAGGCTCACTTAAAATTGTTAATTTTCTACTCTCCCTGGGGTCTCTTTCTTCATCTTTTGTCTAGTCTAGCATTTGCTGTTTTCTCTCTTGCTCCAGTAGAACCAGATCCAGCAAGAGCTGAAGGCTGTGGGTTAGAAATATTGTCATGGACCATCCTGGAATTTTAGTGATTCCAGATTTCACTCATTAAGGGCTATATTCTGGCCCTTAAAAATCACCATTCCCTTGTCAAAGGATCTCCATTTAAGAGGCTCTGGTTAACATGGCAAGTACATTTTAAGGATTAGCTGACACCAGGTGATGTCCAAAACTGAATATTGAACATTCAAGGGCTTGGTTTCTGGAAGCATCTGTATTGCCCATTACAGATCATACTTCTCAATTCACTCTGCTGCCCTCCCTACTATAGATCCCTTCCCTTTCAGCCTATTACCTTCTGTATGTATATACTCTCTTCATCTACAGACACTTTCTCTCTCCAGTGACATCTTACTTTCTCATTTGGTAACATCCAAAGATTACTCAGAGCAATGCTCTCCTGACTTGTTTGCACCATGAGACCTTTTGTGCTGCATGCTGCTTTGTCAGAGAGCTTCTCTACCACTGGTTCAGCCTTCTGGGTGGATTCCAGGCAGTCTCCTCCTTTGTCATCACATTTTAATTTTTAGAGGCTGGATGGTATCTACTCACCTCACCAATTGCCACAAGTAAAACATCCTCCAGTTAAAATTCTATGCTTACATAGTTAAAATATCACCAAGAAAATGCACATCAGTGCTGCACTCTCGGCAGTATGTGACTCTCACCTCCATCCTCCATCCCTCACATATTTCAAGCATGGCCCAACAACCCTGGCTCTAAGAAATACTTGATGAGATTCAAGTTGCAGAAGGCTGGTTAGGATGTAAAGTATGCAAAAAGGGAAAAACACATAATGCCTTGGTGGGGCATGGAGGCTAGGTACTGAATAAATAAGGGTTTAATGAATGAATGCATTCACGAAACAATGATAGCATGAAAACATTCCACTGCAAACATCTACAAACAATGGCTTGCCTTTATTTTTATCTTTTTCATTCATACATGAGTTGAATCAAAAGGGGTACTGAAAATAAGAATGCTAACCCAATGAACTGATGATACAGTGGATCCAGATGGGAGTAGAGAAAGGGGTACATGTCCAACTCAGTAACAAGATCTGGGCTTTCAAATCCATGGGGATAGGATGTGAGGATTTGAGCGGGAACAGAGACTCCTGCGTAAAAGCCAGCATTCCTGAACCTTGCTTTTCTTTCTCTGAGTGAGAAGGGAGGTGAACTTTGTCTAATTATACTTCGATATTGTCAAGTTTGGGTTCTGAATAGAGAAGCCTAAACATAAGAGAAATATAGATGCAAAATCCCTCCTAAGAGACACTCTTAAAATCTAAGCTCCACATGAATCCTATGGAAGAAACAGGCTCTGCTAAAAAAATGAGCTAAAAATTATAAAAATTAATAAGGAACAATCCAGTATGAACTACAGATAGCAGATACAACATAGAGGAGGATAAGAATAAGAATAATTTCAGAAAACAGAATAACTGAAAGAATACAAAATAAATAAAAATGGTAAGCATGGAGATACTATAAAAACAGGCAGAATTTTGTACATAGAACTTCTAGAAATAAAAAAACAAGATGGGTTAAGAGACACGGAAAACAGAAAGAAAGAAGATCCAGTATACTGAATAGAGAAAAAGAATAGAGGATGGAGGAATATTTGTAGATGTGATGCCTGAGGCTTTTACAGAATGGTACAAACATGACTTTTTATACTCAAGACATAAAATAAGTTCTAGTCCGTATAAAGTTCACACCTAGACGTATACAAAATGACAGACAACCAAAGACTAGAGAAAAATGTCAAAGCCACTGGAGAGAAATGTGAATTGCCTATCAAGAACAGTAAGAGAAGAGTCTTCACAGAGTGAAATGGATGAACACTATAGAAGTTCTAAGGTGGTGAACAAACTATTCAATCCAGAATTCACCCTTCCAGATTATAATATAAAGACAACTTCAGGTAAATATTACGAATGTTTACAACTCACTAGACCCACGCTGAAAGTTCTGTGAGGAAATTTAACCCAGGAGGAAAGACAGAAATAGAGGGAGGAATGGTGAGCAAAAAAAATTAATATGTGGGTAAATTCAAAGGATCCAGGACTGAAACGTTAGTGAAAAAATTTAAGGAAGTATTGAAAAAAAAAATAGAGAATGATACCCAAGATCTCAAAGTGACTTAAGACCATTATTGTTTAAGTGAAGCAAAGAGTGACTGGTTAATCTAATCATTTGCTATGTTTATATATTTAAAAGAAGAGTAAACTTTAAAAGAACAGAAGTCAGAGCAAGAAAAATACCATATGATTTTACTTATATGTGGAATTTAAGGAACAAAACAGATGAACATAGAGAAAACAACAATAACCCATAAGAGAGACCCTTCACTATAGAGAACAAACTGATGGTTACAGGAGGGAAGGCGGGTTGGGGCTGGGCTCAATGGGTGATGGGGATTACGAGGGCTTGTGATGAGCACTGCGTGTTGTATATAAGTGATGAATCACTGAATTCTACTCCTGAAACGAATATTACACTGTTATGTTAACTAACTGGAATTTAAATAAAAACTTGAAACAAACACAAATAGAATCTACAATTTACAACATAAAGGGGGAATTAAATCAAATGAAGTCATCTACTCTAGAAGGCAAAGGGAAAAAAAATGAAAGTTCACATTTAAAACTGATTGCTGGGGATCCCTGGGTGGCTCAGTGGTTTAGCGCCTCTGGCCCAGGGCGTGATCCTGGAGTCCCAGGATCAAGTCCCACATCAGGCTCCCTGCATGGAGCCTGCTTTTCCCTCTGCCTGTGTCTCTGCCTCTCTCTCTGTGTCTCTCATGAATAAATAAATAAAATCTTTAAAAAATAAAATAAAATAAAACTGCTGAAACACTTGACATATTCCCTTTAAAGTCAGCAACTAGGCATGGATGTCTGCTGCCTCTGCCTCTATTAACATTACACTGGAGGTCTTAACCAAAGTAGAAAGATAAGAAAAAGTCATAATAATCAGGAAAAGAAGAAACAAATATGCAACTAATTTTTTTTAAAAGATTTTATTTATTCATGGGAGACACACAAAGAGAGGCAAAGACACAGGCAGAAGGAGAAGCAGGCTCCCTGCAGGGAGCCTGATGCAGGACTCAATCCTGGACCCTGGGATCATATCCTGAGCTGAAAGCAGATGCTCAACTGCTGAGCCACCCAGGTGTCTCCCACTGAGCCACCCAGGCATCCCAAATCTGCTACTAATTGCATATGATCTAACTGTCTGGAAAAAAAAACCTAAGAAATATACAGACATAATCCTAAAACAAAGTTTCCTCAAGGAAATGGATATAAAAATATCAATACTGTTCTTATATTGAAGCAAATAACTGGAAAATGTAATCATGGCCCAGCAATTCCACTGCTAGGTGTCCATCCAAAGGAAAGCTCTTGCTCACATGGATATGGAGACTGAAATGAGAAAGTTTTCTGCAGTAGAAAGTTGAATGAGTAAAACAGGTGTCAAGAGAACAAAAAAGAATAGGAGCACATGGGTGGCTCAGTCACTTGGGTGTCTGTCTTCTGCCCCTGATCCCAGGGTCTTGGGAAGAGCCCCACGTTAGGCTCCTGTTCAGTGGGGAGTCTGCTTTTCCCTCTCCCTCTGCCCCTGCCCCTGCTCACATTCTCTCTCTTTCTCTCTCTCTCTCATAAATACATAAAATCTTAAAAAAAGAAAAAGAAAACAAGAATCCAGCAAACTCTCAGTAGGTGTATTTGCACAATGAGATAAAATGTAATAATTTAAAAGGAATGGCATGCTGCAGGTCTGGATAAATTTCAGAAACATAATGCTGAGTGAAAAGTCAAATTCAAAGATGGAACTTCAATATACTATCATTCATGTAAAATCCCCCTAAGATATTAATTATAAATATGTGGACATGTAGGAAAAATATGGAAATATGAATAAGAATCATTCAGGGGAGTAAAACCTCCAACTTCACAGACAGTTACTTCCAGGTCCAGGACAGTAGGACTTCAGCCATATTAATAGTATTTTCTTTTCCTTAAAAAAATATCCGAAGCACCGATGGCAAAATTTTAAGATTTGATTTTTATGGCAGGTGCAGGGGTGTCTGTTGTATTTTCTTTGTCTAAATTATTCTTAATTAAGAAGCAATAGTGAAAAGATATTCATTGATCAAATTGACATTTTAACCAAGTTATTTTTGACCAGGTTTTTGGATGTCCCTGTTATAATACCTGGCATAATTTAGGTAAACTGTTTTTGTCTTGTTTTGCTCCCCTACCACCAACAGATCTTACACAAAGAACTGTTCCCCAATCTCAAAATAAATATTTTAAATTTTTTTTCTTAATTAAAAAAATTTGGGGGATGCCTGAGTGGCTCAGTGGTTGAGCGTCTGCCTTCGGCCCAGGGCGTGATCCTGGAGTCCCAGGATCAAGTCCCACATCGGGCTCCCTGCATGGAGCCTGCATCTCCCTCTGCCTATGTCTCTGCCTCTCTCTCTTTCTCAATGTCTCTCATGAATAAATTAAAATCTTAAAAAAAATTTTTGGGGGTGCACCTGGGTGGCTCAGTCGGTTAAGGTCTGACTCTTGATTTTGTTTCACATCACGATCTCAGAGTCATGAGATCAAGCTTGGCCTCAGGCTCTGCTCTGGGCATGGAGCTTGCTTAGGATTCTCTCTCTGCCCTTCCCCCCAACTAATGTTTATTTTAACCTTCTGACCCCTTCACCTATTTTTCCCACCCCCACCAACCACTAATCTGTTCTCTTTAATCTATGAACTTGGTGGGTTTTTTTCTTTAATTTCACATATAAGAGAGATCATACGGTATTTGTCTTCTCTGACGGACTTATTTCACTTAGCATAATGCCCTTAAGTTTGATCCATATTGTCATATATTGCAAGATTTCATTCCCTTTATGGCTGAATAATATCCCATTATGTGTCCACTCCACAATTTCTTTAACCATTCATCCATGGATGGACACTTGGGTTGTTACCCTATCGTGGCTATTTAAACAATGCTGCAGTGGACACTGAGGTCCATATGACAGTAAGTGTTTGACATGAAATACAGGAGAATCATGAAAGCCATCTTAAAATATACCTCCTCCCCTCTCAATTTATACTTTATTTTACTTTACTTCCTCTTTTTCCTTCTCCTGCCTGTTTCTGAGAGAAGTCACTGATGTACTTTTTTTTTTAATGTTTTGATTTAAATTCCAGTTAGTTAGCATACAGTATAATATTAGGGAGGGCACTTATGATGAGTACCAAGTCTTGTAATTTTTGAATTACTAAACTGTACACCTGAAGTACCTTAAACTTCCATACAAAATAAGAATGACAATGCAACAAGAAAAAGAATAAACTATCTTTCCTCTCCCAGATTTTTAGATTTATATTTATGTTTGTGCCAGGTTAAGGCAGAGAAAGACTGATTTATGTCTCTTTCTCCTTGCTCTACCAGTCAGCTCATAGTCATACATTAGAGGACTGAAAATCTTCAGGTATATACCTTCCAGCAATAAATTAAACCTCTTACTTTCAGGTTTGGTTCCTGTTTGATTTTTAGGAAAATTTAAAATCAAATTGCTACCAGGAGGATAAAGATAATGACAGATGACTTTTTCTCTAATTTCCTCCAGCTTACTTTATAAGTTTATTTTTCTTACAATAAAAGAAAAAGGATTTTAACATTGAAAGACAGGCACAGTACCATAGCCTTCGATCCTTTTCTGCATGAGCAGCATGAGAAAGGACTCTTTCTCTCATTCCAATTTCAATATGAACAATAGTAACTTAGCACCCATGATATACGGGGATCCCTGGGTGGCGCAGCAGTTTGGCGCCTGCCTTTGGCCCAGGGCGTGATCCTGCAGACCCGGGATTCAATCCCACGTCGGGCTCCCGGTGCTTGGAGCCTGCTTCTCCCCCTGCCTATGTCTCTGCCTCTCTCTCTCTCTCTCTGTGTGACTATCATAAAAAAGTAATAATAATAAAATCTTAAAAAAAAAAAGAACCCGTGATATACAATAATGTATGGTTATTGACTGGAGTTACTTTTGATCTCAGAAGCAAGAATAAAGGAAGTTAAAAGAAGAATATTAAGTGCAACAACTTAAAGGATCAAGTTAAAGAAGAGTACTAAGAATATGTTTCTGTTGAGAGATGAGTGCTTTGTTTACCCTTTGAGAGATTCAGCATAGTTTTAGTCTGTAAGTATCCTGACTTATATTAACATCTCTGTCCCAAGTTAATGTCCTATTTCCACCTAATCCTACAATACAAATAGGTTCACAAATATCACCAGAAAATAAATCAAATAATAGTTGTTCATCTAAACTACCAAGTGATGTTTGTTAGGTGAAACTCAAGGATCAGTCAACCATATATTTGGCTAAAAATCAGAATGCTCATAATACCCAACAGACTATATAGATAGCTAAGGTTATTTCAAGAAGTAGAAGATAGAAATATTGTTGCACTGATTCAAAGGAGGTGTTTAAACACATACGTAATAAAACTACATTTTTGCTAATATAAGTAGTGGTTTACCTCAAGTGCTGATGGTTTTCACAGTCAATTAAGTGGCTCAACATGCATGTTCCCCCCATACTCAGCCAAATAGATCTCATAACATAAGAACATGCTACAGCTGGTCCTTGGGATATAAAGATGATCTAGGCAATTACCCAGAAGGGAATCTTGGGACACTTATTTTTCAGCAATTTACATTGTCATATTTAAAATCCAATCTTTAGGATAAAAAACAACTCATCAGATGCCTTATCTCTTTGAGAAGGCAGAAATAATATCTTTGGCAAATCAACATCTTATTTTGAGACAACCTAGAGTCACTAGCTTTTTCTTTTTTGCATCACATGATTCCAAATTTCCTAAAATTTCCATGTCTTTGTCTCCTCTAAAGCAAACATTATAGAGAGTAAGATACAGTGGGGAAGGGGTATAAGGTATTTAACCAAGAAGATGCTGGAGAAGCATTTGTTGGTACAAACTTGGAGCATCTCAATAAAATCATTCATGACCAAAAGAAATAGCACACTAAACAAGCTCTCAATACTCCACTAAAGAAAAATGCCCCGTGGAAATAGTCAATTATAATTTTTTCTTTATTGTGCTGCAAGGCAAAAGTCCATCAACTAACATCATCTGTAAACCAATTGGTTTGTTGTTCCCTGAAACATGATATTTATTTTTGAAAAACAATCTAGGGACACCTGGGTGGTTCAGTTGGTTAAACATCTGCCTTTAGCTCAGGTCATGATCTTGGGGTCCTGGGACTGAGCCCCATATGAGGCTCCCTGCTTAGCAAGGAGAATGCTTCTCCCTCTCCCTCTGCCTGAGCTCCTGCTCTCTCTCTCATTCATGTGCACCCATTCAAATATATAAAATCTTAAAAAAAACCAATCCAATTAAAATGCCACATTAATAATTAATACATTAAGTTACCACTGAAAATAAGAAGAATATAATAAAACACAATTCTTTTTTTACCTCATAGATGAACCTTCTCATTCTATGGCTTCTTGTTCAAGGAACACTTTGCATAATCAATTCTTTACAAATATTTGTGCTATCAAAGTTTGTCAAATAATTTCACAAAAGAATCCAAATTCTCAGCATAAAGACTACTCTTATTTCAATCTGTCCCTAAAGGCAAAAAACACACATACCTCAACAAAGATAAAACATGGGATGATGGAATGACTCCGTTGAGTGTTGTTTCCTACAGCCATTTCTTACACCATGTAGGAAGGCTGCGCCGCCTGCAACCGTCTCCAGGCTGAAATAGAAAGAGGTAGCATGGAGTAAGAACCACATGGTTAGCAGTCCCTTGCGTATTTACATAAAAATATCAGCTACACTCCAGATAAATAAGCTGTATACAAAACAATGCGAATAGTCATCTGTAGTATAGTCAAGTCAGAGTAGTCATCATTCTAGGGAAAAGAAACAAATACTAGCCATGAACAGTCTTAGAGTCCAAAGGACAGATGGGGAGCTCCTGTGCACAAACCTATAGCAAAAAGAATTCTAATCACCTGCGACTGCACAGTGCTTTACCCCAGGAGACTTCCTTCATGTCACAAAAGGCAGTTTCTGCTATAAAACATTTGTTGTCCATCCTGCATGATCTCCTGTCTGTGCCTGACTCTTTTGTTTGTTTGGTTGGTTTCTGCCCTTGCCTCTGCCTTGGTGCTGACATTTAGTTTAGTTTAGTTTTTTTTTTTTTTTTTAAGATTTTATTTATTTATTCACGAGACAGAGAGAGAGAGAGAGAGAGAGAGAATGAGAGAGGCAGAGACACAGGCAGAGGGAGAAGCAGGCTCCATGCAGGGAGACCAACGTGGGACTCCATCCCAGTTCTCCAGAATCAGGCCCTGGGCTGAAGGTGGCGCTAAACCTATGAGCCACCTGGGCTGCCCCTGACATTTAGTATTGAGGCACTAATCCCTGACTTCTTTCCCAGACTACTCTTTTGCCCTTGCTCCCTTGACTACATGGCTATTAACATTTTGGATTAATATATCACTGATCCCTCTAACTGAGATCCCTCAGCTGTGTGTGTGCGTGTGCATGTGTGCACATGTGCATGTGTGTGTGTGCACGTGTGTGTGTCTCAAACACAAAACACTGATACCATAATAAGATCTCTTAATTTATAAGAATCGAGGATCTAAGGCAACAGTAGATTTTGAAAGTATTTGTTGAGTATCTGACTTTGAACCTCAAATATTCCTGCATTAGATTTTTTTTTTTAAAGAAGAATCAAAATTAACCAAACAATCAAGTAGAGGTTTTAGGCTCTCAAAGCCAGGTGAAAAATAATTTTCCACTACACCTTTTATTCTCCAACCGAAGCAACACTTAATGTGTTTCCAGGATCTGCTCTCATAGTTCTGATTTTTGTCTTTAATTCCGGGTCTCCAGGATCACAACCTGGGCCGAAGGCGGTGCTAAACTGCTGAGCCACCCAGGCTACTCAATATATAGTTTCTTGATCTAGACTCTTTGACTTAGCACAATGTTTTTGAGGTTTATTCATGTCATAATGTACATATCAGTAATTTTTCCTTTTTATTGCTGAATAGTATTCCATTGTAAATCTATAGCACCTTCACCAATTGGTGGAAATGTAGGTTGTTTCCAATTTTTGCTGAATCCAATATTAAGTAGTGTCCAATATTGTGGGTAATGATGCTAAGAACATCTGTGTATAAGTCTTATGTAGCTATATGTTTTCATTTCTCATGGTTAGATACCTAAGAGTATAATTGCTGGGTCATATGCTAAATTATGTTTAAGAGAACTGTGGAAGTGTTTTCCAAAGTGGTTGTGTCATTTGACATTGACACCAGCACCATAAGAGAATTCCCATTTCTCCATATCCTAACATTTTTCTTTTTTTTTTTTTAAGATTTTATTTATTCATTCATGAGAGACACAGAGATAGAGAGAGGCAGAGACACAGGCAGAGGGAGAAGCAGACTCCACGCAGGGAGCCTGATGTGGGACTCGATCCTGGGACTCCTGGATCAGGCCCTGGGCCGAAGGCAGGCGCTAAACCGCTGAGCCACCCAGGCATCCCATATCCTAACATTTTTATTGCCTCTTTTATTATAGTCACTTTATGGTTATGAGAGGATATCTCATTGTGGATTTCATTTCATAATAACAAATGATATTGAACATCTTTTCATGTACTTATTAGCCATTCTTAAATCTTATTCTGTGAAATATCTATTCAAAATTTTCAGGTTTTTTTTTTAAGATTTTATTTATTGATTCATAAGAAACACACAGAGAGAGAGAGAGGCAGAGACACAGGCAGAGGGAGAAGCAGGCTCCATGCAGGGAGCCTGACATGGGACTAGATCCCGGGTCTCTAGGATCACACCCTAGGCTGAAGGTGGCGCTAAACCACTGAGCCACAGGGGCTGCCCAGAATTTTCAGTTTTTTGATTGGGTTGTTTATCTTACTATTTTCAAGGTACAAGAGTTCCCTTATATTCTGATTACAAGCCTCTTATCAGATATGTATTTTGTCTTTTGACTATTAATGTGACTTGGTATAGACTCCTTTAGGTTTATTCTGTTTTGGAGATTTCTCGCTACTTGAATCTGTGGGTTTATGTTTTTTTCCCCAAGTCTGGGAAAAGTTTCAGCCATTATTCCTGGAATACTTTTCAACATGCACTCTCATTTCCCGGAGACTCTAATGACCTGAATATTAGATCTTTTACTTCAGTCTATCATGTTTTTGAGACTAATTTTTTACCCCTCAGTCTATTTTCTCTGTTTTCAGATTAGGTATTTTACTATACTATCTTCAAGTTCACTGATTCTTTCCTCTGTCATCTTCATTATGATATTGAGCTAAGTTCACTCACTGAGCTTTTTATTTCAGTTGTATTTTTTAATTCTAAAATTTCCATTTGCTTTTTCTTTACCTTTTCTATTTCTTTGTTGAGATTATTTTTTCATTTGCTCCAGCATGTTTGTAATTGTTTATTGAAGCATTTTTATGATGACTGCTTAAAAATTCTTGTCAGATAATTCTAGCATCTATGTCATCTGGGTATTGGTGTTTATTGGTCTTAATTCAGTTTGAGATCTTCCCTATTCTTGGTAAGAAGAGTGATTTTTGATTGAAACCTTGGGTTGTTACATTAGAAGGCTCAAGATCTTGTTTAAACCTTGTGTTTTATCATACCTCCTCTGATACTCCTCTAGTAGGTATGGGGAATATTCTCTTGTTATTGGCATGTGAAGGAGGAAATCCAGGTTCTCTACATGGTCTTCTGTGACACTTGGTTGGGGAAGGGCCCCTTTGATAGAAATGGAATTCAGGGCCTCCACTAATATTCTGTATGGGAGTAGGAGAGGTACTTCTTTCTTTACATCTCCCCATATGGCTTCCATGGATAATGTGGGAAGGTGGCCTTGTGATGGCTATGTAGGGGTAAAACTCCTGCTTTTCCATTAGCCCCTTCTAATACCACCCCAGTGAGGAGGAAGTAGGGATGTCTCAGTACTGCCTAGTAGGGGTGAGAGTCTAGGCTCCCCACATGTTCTCCTCTGACACTGGGAAGGGGGTAACTACTTATTACTGCCCTGCATAAAGTCATGTTCTGGCTCCCACTTGGCTTTCTCTGACATGACCTTAATAGAAACATGAGGCAACCTCCTTATAGCCTGCTAAGGGTAGAAGTTCAGAGTCTCCACTTGGCCTTCAACAGCCCAACAGTAGAGATGGGACTGTAGTTTTTTTTGTGTGTGTGTGGTGTTTGGCTGGAGTTAAGGGGTTATTTTCTAAAAATTTTGGTCTTCCAAAACTTTTTTGACCCCTTGGACAGAGCTATGCTTGGGGCTATTTTGTGTGAGTACTGGTGTCCTTGGGGTTGCCAGATTCTCCAACAACCAGTCTGAGAGAGGACACAAAGAGGAAATACTGGGAACTCACTATTGTGTTGTTTGTGTGCTGAGGTTCCTGTACAGTCTCCCTTTCCCTTCTACCTCTCAGTTTCCTTATGTTTTTTTTATACATAACATCTACGATTTTTAGTTGTTTTTAGAGGGAGGAACAATGAAAAGTACATCTTACCCCATCCTCCCAGAAACAGACGTCAGCAGAATCTTTTTGAAAGAGTATCATATACATCAGTGAACAAGATTCTTGTACAGCCCAGCCTTGCTGTGTTCTCATTAATTTGAGTTTCTTAGTGCCCAGTTTCAAAATATCAGAACAAATCTTTTTTTTCTTTCTTTCTTTCTTTCTTTCTTTTCTTTTCTTTTCTTTTCTTTTTCTTTTCTTTTCTTTTCTTTTCTTTTCTTTTCTTTTCTTTTCTTTCTTTCTTTCTCTCTGTCTCTCTCTCTGTCCCTCTCTCTCTCTCTTTCATTCATACCAAATTCATGCCAGGTATCCCATTAGGTATAACTAGAAGAAATGAACTGTTCAGATACCCCATATTCAAGGGGCTGACAGCTATCTAGAAGACACTGGAAAACAAACATAAGAACAAGTATAACAATGGGTTAGAGGTACAAACATAAAAGGAAGTAAGAAAAGGGTGCTTGAGCGGCTCAGTTGGTTAAGCATCCTACTCCTGATTTTGGCTCTGGTCATGATCCTAGGGTTGTCAGATTGAGCCCCACATTGGGCTACATGCTGGATGAGGAATCTACTTAAGGGTCTCTTTCCCTCTGTCCCTCTCTGCTACCCCTCCCCCGCTCACACATGTTAGCACTCTCTCTCTAAACCAAAAATAAAAGGAAATAAGAGGGATAATGGCAGCTCAAATGAATAATCTTGGGGTCAGGGATCTCTTATACATCAGTTATATTATACATTAATATTTTATATACTAGGCACAGTACCTAGGATCCGCAATACTTTTAGGGGCCTATGCAAAGGTTTTAATCTTCTAAAACCAGAAAATGGACTTCTAGGCAGAAAAAAATTTAATATATATTATTAAATTCAGTTTTATACCATTCAATTGTAAAATGTAGATTTTGATTTTTTTAAATATTGAAAGGGGTCCCCAAGGCAAACTTGCTTAGAGTCCACAAAAGTAATAATGCGGCCCTAGTTGAGACAAAGTTAAGGAACAGTTTCTTAGAAGAGACGGTATTCAAGTTGATTAAAATAAATGTAGAGGAGGATGAGAGAAGCATTTCTGCTAATGGGAGTAGCAAGAGCATAGGTTCCAAAGATATGAATCAGCCTAACAGGTTTGAGAAACTAAAAGCAAACACCAGATCAAACGTATGAAAATCAGAATGAGCTACCAAAAACGTACGCACATGTAACTCTGTATTATGCACAAACTCTTGCCAGTAGAGTACTTCAAGAATAAGAAATACAAGATGGTCCATTTCCATATCAGATAAGAACATAGGGAAAAGGGGGAATATTGACAGAGAGTGCTGTTTACCTGGTAATACATTCAGACAGAGCTACTGTTTCTAGGCAGCTAAGTATATAATAAATCAGAATTATCCAATGAAGGGATCAATAATTTCTCATATGTTTCCACTGATTTTTTTCCATTTAATTTCCTCTTGTTTATGAGAAGTGTTACAATTCCTAATCAACTCAGGACAAATTCAAAAATAATTACTGATTATAGAATATCTGTTTTGGTGATTCTGAAAATGGATGGTGATGAAGCATGGTTACAGCTGGATGGGGATAAACTTCACTTTTAAGTTTTGCAAAGTTGGCAGCTTTGCAGCTGACCAGGCAAGGAAGCTACAAAGAACAAAAATATCCTTGAGAAATAGGCACCATGACTCAGTGGGCCTTTCTGCCTGCTTTGATGAGAATCTAAAATGGCCAATAGCCAGTGGCCAAAATCACAGCCTGTGGTCATTCTCAGTAGCCTAGAGTCTATTATTTTAGGGAACCTGGAGCTTCCTCTTTTGACAGAGACCATTTTGAGCTAATTTTGCTAAAAATGTCAGGGCTCCCATCAAAGTTAGGATGATGTGAATTAATGGAGTTCACTAAAACAAAAATCTAAACAACATATGGACAACAACAGCAAGGACACCAAAAATGGTACCCTTCTGAGGAAGCCAAGAATTCTTCACTCTAAGGCCATGTTGATTTAGGACAGTGTTTCTGAATCCTGTCACTGTTGATATTGCTGGTCCAGGGGCTGTCCTGAGCATTGTTAGATGTTTAGTTATATCCCTGGTTTCTAGCCATGAGGTGCCAACAGTAGCAACCCCCTTCTCAAATCATTGACAACTAAAAAGGTTTACAGACATTGTCAGACATCGTCTTCAAGAGGATGTGGGGGAGGGATAGCCTCTAGGGGAGAACCACTAATTAAGGAGATTTGAAACCAGAGATGTTAGAACATGAGAATTTTTGAGGTGGTGAAGAACTTCCTTCACCTGGGATAAAGACCACAGTTTTGCCCAAGGGGATAAACCTACTCCTGCTTAGTACCCAACAGAAGGAATTTTGGAATTTTTTAAGCTTATTACCATATGGCATGGGATTGTGAAAAGGGAGTGCTGAAAACAAGCTTAAGCAACCTTAAAATAGCTCTGGAGGGATTTTGCTTCTAGCTAAAAGAAAGTAACTGAGACTGGATTTCATGCCTGACAACTAAAATATACAGACAAAAATAAATGGACAATGGTATTCAAGGCATTGGACATAGAGCAATAAAGGGCAGTGACCCCTAAAAGATGAGAACAAACAGAGGTGAGCCCTATGACTGTCCTAGCTTATTGCCTGTAGAGTCTTCAGGCCATGGTAGAGAAGGGGAACCCAAAGAAGTGGCCAGTGGTCTCCCTGAATAAACAGAGATGAGAATGGGGAGGGAGCCCAAGCAACTGGAGTTCACAAGGCAGAGTACAGAGAAGAGAACAACGCAGAGAGAGAGAGACAGCCAGTTGCTCTGCAGAGGATCCTTTTTGAGTCTTTAGCAGACCTCTGATGAGCATGAATGGAAAATACCCAAGGCCTAAGAGAAACCATCCAGAGGGATTAGAGCAAATAATCACCAGGGCTCACACATGGCCAAGAATACTTCCTATTCCCACCAACCAAGACAGACTCCCAATTCACCAGACAGCAGGTAGAGGGACTTCAGTGTTGGTTAATTAATAACCAGTATGAAAACATTTCTTATCCAGGAACCACAAGTGGCACTGAGAAGTACTCCTTATAGAGTATTATTATTTTTTCTTTCTTTCATTTGTCTGTTACAGAAAACTAAATATTTATTGAGATTCTGGGCCACTGAGCGGTATGCTTTCTCCAGGTATCAGGGGGCCACAGAAGCAAGAATGTGTGGCAGCACAATCCATAACCCAGGTCATGTCAAAGGCATCTCTGACATGAGTTTTACAACATTGAACATAGTGGAACTTTCTAGAAATTCCTCAAAATTAGGTTTGTGTAAGATTAAAATAAGATTAGGTCTATCAACAGAGGGGGAAGATAGGGCTTACGTCTATATAACCCAAATCTTAATTGGAGATAAGGGAGGTGCAGAAAAGAAGAAATTAAGGGGTAAGAAACAATGGTTATGAGAATTTCATTTTAATTCCAAAGTACTCAGGGTAAACCATAATCCCCCAATCTAGCTCATCTTTAACACATGTTAAATAGTCATTAATTTCCTTGGTGACATTGAACTACCCCTCACTGTTCTGGATAATTTCTATTCAGTACATTATCTCCAACCAGGATCACAGTTTGCATTTAATTTCCCAAAGCTGGAAAACCCATTTCTTTGCTTGCTTGCTTTCTTCTTTTTAAAGCAACAAAGACAGGAAGGGATAGGAATGAACTGAATTGGTTGTAGGTGAGCACAATACATATTTCATCATAAGATGATGTGTAATTTAGGAATGCACTATTTTAGGCTTTCAAGAGAAATTCTTTACTCTGTTCAGTTTTCGAGATGCCTTTCAAAGTATGTGAGGAATGACGATGTAAAGACCCTACATAATAGGAGAATGGCTTTAGTATTCTCTTTTCTCTATAGTCTCTTCCCTGCATAGTGTCTCACAGCTAGATCCACATCCAGACCTTGAACTAGCCCATACTAAGGCAAAGAGCATAAAACCCACAAACCAGAGAAATCTAGAGTGAAGTTAAACTTTACAAAATCCCACAATTTAGAGGCCTTATGAAAACTAAACTATTCTTGAGTGACTTTTCATACCCCAAAATAATTCCAGGTTCCCTCGGGGCTCCCATACTATGTAGCCTGGTCCATATGACCAGTTGTCAATTTTGTCCTTACTTCTTAAATCTGATGAATTACCCTCCTGGTACCTCAGTCTCTCTCCAGGCCTGTATTCCTGCCTGGACCTCACTCAGTGACCACCATTCATCTTGGTGGGTGCTTTGAACTTGCCAGTATGCCTGGTTCATACTTCAGCCCTATGCCTGAATGGCTACTCTGCAAGACAGCCCCTCCCCCTTGTCACCAGAGTATCATTGGACATGTAGGGTCCCTGCTGGTGGACCTCTCACTACTGAAACAGAGGCTGCCTGACTCATGTCTGAGCTTGCTCTAGGTTTTTGATTCTGTCAAATATCTCCAGTCTCATTTTGTAACAATATCTACTCTGTGCCCATTCCTAGCCCTTCTATACTCTAACCACTCAGTTTCTGCCACATGCCGAGGTCTTTCTTGCTTCTGGGTCTTCTCACACACTGCCTCACAGAGCACTCTTCCTTCCTCCATATTGCCTAGTAAATGTCTTCCCATCATTCAATGAAATGCCATTTTCAATGGGAAAGTGTCCTTAACTGCCCTGATGGGTTCAGTTCTATTATGTATATTTCTCATACTCCAGTATTTATTGGATAATTCTTTAATGTCTGTCCCACCTTTAGACTGATGATCAGCTTTGTTCCATGTGGCCAGGGCCATGTTTGCTGGTCTTGCTCAACACTGTAACCTTAGCACCTTGTACTGCGTGTGGCACATAACTATATAGTAAATGTTGATGCCAACTATGCGCCTAAGCTGCTCAGCTGCAATGTTTGGTTTCAAATCTACCCTAAGTCAGTTCTTTAGCTCTTCATCCTAACTAGGTCTTAGGTCAATCCTTTCTAGGTTTTGCATGAACTCAACAACATGGTACTAATGTAGGTCTTAGGTCAATCCCTTCTGCCCACTCCAACTAGCTAAGACCAACTATACCTACACCCAAAGAACAATAAAAAATAAAGTGATTTTGAAGTCCTAGAAATCAAAATGTAAACCAGAAAATATTTCAAAATGTAAAATCAAAAGGGGGGAAATTATTCCATTGAATTATGGGTCTTTGTTTAGAAAATATCACTGTAAAATAAAATCACTTTATACAGCTGCTTTTAAAAGGTGTATACCTTAATTAAATATAACAAAAGTTAGAAGTTAAATTGGAAAAAGAGAGCACCAAAGTCCACCTAAAAAGTGAGCCATCTCTGTTAGAGACTAGTCTCTTAAAATCAACAAGAAACACAAGGATAATGTAAGCACAAAGCTCAGCAGGCGACATGAAGCAGCTGGGAGGAAAGCAGAGAGCATGCTAATGTCTAAATGGTTGATTGGAAGAGATACCCGGATGGCCTTATGGGTCACCACCAGAAGAACTGCTTAATAGGAAAACGATGCCCAGACAAGCAGGGTGTTGCTCTCATTTCTTTTCATATTGTTGATATTGTTTTACCTCTAACTTTCCACCAGAAAACAAAAATAGCTGAAAAAAGTAACAGGGCATAAAGAGCTTTTCTTCATTATAAAGTAGTGAGCTAATGTTTCCTTTAGTAAAATCGAAGGTTGGAAGGAAATGAGTTTGATGCTCAGTTAAACTGAAACTCTGAAGCACTGGAGCAAGAACAAGAAGTATGCACACAGGGACACAGAGGGACAGGGACACACACACACACAAACACACATGGGTTTGGACATCAGGAAAGTTTCAGGAAAAGTTGTGCTCAAAGTCTGGGGAAAAAAACAAGTAGAGAATATGTTGTAATTGTTCTTAGCTGAAGAGTAGTGAATGTGATTCTTTTTTTTTTTTAATTTTATTTATTTATGATAGGCACACAGTGAGAGAGAGAGAAGCAGAGACATAGGCAGAGGGAGAAGCAGGCTCCATGCACCGGGAGCCCGACGTGGGATTCGATCCCGGGTCTCCAGGATCGCGCCCCGGGCCAAAGGCAGGCGCCAAACCGCTGCGCCACCCAGGGATCCTGTGAATGTGATTCTTAAACTTGAGTATTTGCATTCTCTCACATCTGGCTATGATTATAAAATTTCAATGTAATTACAGTTATCAATAACAAAATTATAATGATGTCACCTTGATCTATGTTATAGGACTATGTCAAAGGTAAAGAATTGTTTCATTGTGGTCACTCACATCCTTCCAGTGAAAAATGCCCACTGATAAGGTTTAAGATGAACTTGTATCAGGTTAAAGTCTATTTTAGAAAAGATCTGGTATTCCTAGTATCATGATGCTTTTTACTAAACTATTTTGAAGACAGGCGTTGAGGAGAAGGTGCCATTTTGTCTATTCACCCACCAATAGGCTTTATTAGGTACCCACTAACTATAAGCCCTTAGGCTTTGGGTTGATGTAAATATGAATCAAACAGTCATTGACAGGAGGTAGCTCACAACCTTGTAAGAATATAAATGCACACAAATTCAGAGTCTATTAGAAATGCAGATGATGAGAATTCATAGGAAGGAGAAATTACTTCCATGGAGGATATCTGCAGTGTGGCTGTTAGGACAGGCAAGTACGAACAGGCCTAGGAGATATATTTCCAGAGTTTAGAATGAGCAAAATATAGAGCAGAACAGCTCAAACTATATCCATGGTATGGAATTACGGTTAGATAAGTCTGGCCAGCACAAAGAAGGCACCAAGAAAATAGCACTAGGCAATGCTAGAAGATTAGGACTGGGTTGCTGAATGCCAACCTAAAGATTTTAGAGCCTCCACATATCCTTTGGCTTATAGGATATAAGATGGATGGTGGTGGGTGAACGCTGGAGGTAGGGAGACCTATTAGTGATCACGGTCTTCTAGTTGAGATGGGATTAGATCCATGCAAGAGCTAGCTTCAATCCAGTTTCTATACTTTTGAAATGAACAGGGAGGAGAGGGAGATAGGAGCTCCTGTTTATATGTGGATCTCTCTGCAGTGGCCTAGAAGGGAATTTGTTAAATGTTAAGGTCAGAGGGACCAGACTGGCCTTTCAGACTTCCTAGTCATTCCCTTTGAATTCTGTTCTGGTTTGCATCTTCAGGGGCACAGTGGTTTCTAATGATCCAAGCAATGGAATCACTAATTAAGGGGAGAGAAAAGAAGCAGCAGATCAAGTTCAAGGTGAGAACTTCCTGGAGAAGAGAGAAAATAGACTAGAATTCTAAAGAAGCTGCACGGGAAAGTCTTTTGGGGGTGTGGTGTTTCCAGGATATTAGACAGCCCTTTATGGTCTTGCCTGCAGGGATGTATGTCACAAGCTGTTCTGAGCAGTGGGAAGTCTGTGATACTGTTGTTCTGCCAAGCAAGGCTGCATTTTCCAATTTAAAGCTAAGCTGCCCAGGAGCCAAGCTGTTTGTTTTTCAGAAGAGAAGACAGGAAGAGAGACAGAGACAGAGAGAGGGAGAGAATATGACTCTGTGTGTGAGAGACAGACAGAGACAAAGAATCAGAAAGACAGAGGGATCCATGAGTTAAGATACCAGATCGGTCCTCATGCCAACTCTCTGGAACAGAGTGGTTTTATATTTGTCATTAGATTCTCAATCTTTGGGCACTCTCAGAAAGCACTGCCAAAAGTCCCTACGCCCTCATGACAGGGTAATTAATTAGCTCTGTTGGACCCTGTTGGGTTCTCACAGGAGACAGGAAATAGAAGCGAGAGGAATTCCCTCTCACCAAGGGTGGTTTCAGAGGATTAGACAACACTGGCGGGAGCCTAGATTTGCCCCCAGTCAGGGGAGGATTTACACAGTCAGGAGAGGATCGCATTAAGTCAGTGACAGGATCAACCTTAGAATTTCGCATGAGAATATGATATTGCCCTCTAGTCTCCTTGATAAACATCTATGGAGAACTTGCTATTGCAAGCCAGGTTTTATAAGGTTAAGGGCATTATGGTTTTGCTTTTTACAATTAACACTATAATACTTCTTGAGTAATGTGCATATGATATGGAGATACACTGATCCTTCTTTACTACTGCAGCCCACCTACCTCATCAAGCATTCCTCCCCTCCAGGTACTAACTGACCCCGACCCTGCTTAGCTTCCGAGATCAGAGGATATCAGGTACATTCAGGGTAGGCATGGCTGTAGACTCATCTGGCATTCCTGATTCTCCTCACCTTGTATCTACTTTCTCTTTTGTCGATACCACTTACCATGTAACGTATTATTTAATTTACTGTGTTTATTATCTTTCTCCAACTGTCAGAATGTGTTCCACAACTCCTTATAATTTTGTACCCCAAGCTGTCTCTTATAATTATTTAATGTCGCCTTTCCAAGTGAGGTGGAAAAACATTGTCTCTCTAAACCTAACATAGTTTAGGGGGCCAGGAAAATCTCCCCTGGAGAAGGGATCTCTGGATGCTGAGGAGTGAAGATGGTGGGTGGGGACCGTACTCCTGTCAAAGGCAATAGCTTATGGGAAGTTCCCAAGATGGGAGAAGGTACAGCCATGTGGCTGAAACATAAAGAGCACAGGCAAGGGGACCCGTAGTAAGGCTGGGGAAGAGAAGGCTCAGGTGATACAGGGCTAGGTAGGCCATGTTAAGAAGTTTAGAATGAGTTCTAAGAATAATAGTGAACATTTGAAAAGTTTTAAGGAGAAAACTGCTAGATCCCAATTTGTGTGCACTAAAGATTGCTCAGGGTGCAGAGAGTGGTTTGGGAGAACAGGGCAAGAAGGAATATGGTGAAGCGGTCAGCTGAAAGATCTTGCTACCATCTAGACTGGAGGAGAAGGTGGCTTGGGTTAAGCTGGGGCACTAGAGACACATAGGTGAATGAAATAAAAAAATTAATCAGAAGAGCAACTAAGATTTAGTAATTGGGTAGAGTGGGAGTGCTGGGAATGTTAAAATGTTTTTTTTTTTTTTTTTTACAATGTTTAAATCCCTCAAACTAAAATATCCATCTTTCTTGTGCCATCTCCAGCAGCGACAAACAGTTTTCTGTTTACCCTCCTGTTAAATCACCTGCAGCCTCCTCTTCAGTCTTTCCTTGTGAATCCCAGTTGTGTTCTCTCAGCCTTCAGGTGGCCCAGACCCAGACAGATGGTTCTTGAGAATCGCCTCACAATATCTCCTTTTAAAACACCATGCTTAAAGAACAACAAAACCAATACTTTACTATCAATGTAGTAAAAGAAGTTGGGATCCCTAAATATTAACAAATGTCCTTCCTTATTTTTTTTATTTACTTATTTTTGCCTTTCCAGCTCCTATATATCCTTCAAGACACAATTCAATGTCAGCCTCTTCTAGGAAGACTTTCTAGTTTAGTCAGTCGGCCATTCACAACAGTCATGCTTTGATCTGCCAATAAGTCACACATGCTTACTATCTGAGCATTGATTTGGCGTTTAATTGCAGGCAACATTAAATCATCAATGACAGGAGGGGACAAGGCAATCTCTTAGACCCTTTCTAGTCCATGAGCCTTTCGTGTTCTCATTTTGTCTCTCAAACTCTAAAGTTCTCAGTTAACTTTCTGTGGGCAAATGAGTTATCTTTATTCCAAATTATCAACTACAAGAATGATCAGACTTGTAAGTCTCTGTGGTGCCCATGCCATCTGGCACAGCGCCAAATGACAACACACGGTAATAGTTGCAATCGTTCCAAAGAGAATGTAGAAGAGGTGATGGAGTTTGCCTCAGCTGTGCTTCCTCCTCCTCTTACTTCTCCACCCTCTATAGCGAAGCCGCACTGAGCACTGAATAGACAATCAGCAAAAACTGGCTAGAGTTGTCATGTCTTTAAAAGACCCAATAATTAAAGCGTAGCCAATTCATAGTCATACTAGAAGGAAAATGAATGAAAAATCAAACTACTCACTCAATTTCAGATCAATAGTCTCACCTACCCGTTTGCTAAAATTACTAAAAACAAAAGAAAAAAACCACCAAAAAAAAAATAAAATAAAACAAAAAACCAACCCAAAATACAGAGTACTTTGAGTTTTCCTTTTTTCTCCTCTTTCTATTTTTAGTGGATACATTTATAAAGGCATCAAGAGGCCAGGATCAAAAGGATGAAGGCAAAAGCAAAGTTTATGCAACATTTACCTACTCATTTAGTACTGACACAACTCTGTGAAGTAGATTGAATTATGAACTGTATTCTGACATGAAAGCAACAGTTATAGAAAGTTTAAGCAGAGTGCCCAGGTTCATACAGGTGGTAAGTGTCAAAGCTAAGACTTAAAACCCAGGTGTCTGATCCCAAAGTCTGTACTTAGTTACTATGTCAATTTCTTCCCCAGAAAAATGAAAAAGGAAGCAAATGGCTTAATCCACACCCTTGGTCATCAGCTTCTGGCTAATGGTCAATTCACTCTCTGATTCACTGGTGCTTTTTAGAATCCAAGAAGCATCCAGGGATTGTGATTCCTTGATATAAACCCTCAGTTTTTCCTAATTTTAAAAGAACTGCCACAAGTCATTAATCTAGATACATTCAGTGGCTGTGTTTAGGAGACCTCTCATTCTTTTCCAACCCACTAAAACTGCATACTTCATAGGACTGTAAAATCATTCCAGGGATTTGATGTAATCTTGTGGCCCAATCTGGAATTGGTTAATGTAAATTAACACTGCAAAAGGCATACATTTGTTGACTGAGTGCGCTGATATCTATGAACAAACTTTGGGATGAAGTTAACACCTATTGCAGTGTTTTAACATATCTTCCTTTCTCTCTGTGCTTTGCTAGTTTGTAACCTACAGAGTCTGGACAGGTTCACTACCAACCTAATGTATCAGCCTGATGTCACTAGACACCACCAGAATGGCAGGATTTCTTTCCTGGGCCAGCATCAACCCTCATCACCTGAGTAAATGTAACTTTACATCTAGATGAAAGAGCCCCATCTCCATGGGCTGGCGTACTAGTTTTTGAGTCTGACAGGTATGGATCTGGACCCAGGTCACAAATGGAATCAAGTAAGCAGGTCAAGTCCCTGTGACTTGCTGGTTTGTCCATTCTTTTGTACTGGTGTGGGTGTACTGGGGTAATTGTTGTGACAGGTGAAGTTCATGACATGTGTAGCGTTTAGCATGTGCCAGGTTGTTCTGTAAACATTTGTTGAACGAAAGCCTTTTACACTCTGCCTATAGTGCCATGTTCTATCTTTGCCCTTTGGTGTCCAGATATTACCCATTAAGGGGAAACTATACTACTCTGCTTAACAAGGAGGGACTGTTTGTAGAGAACATTAGCAATACTTATTAAACATTTTCCTTACTCATATGGATAAAAAGATTATTACTGAGCTGTGGCTGGTTCCTAGGACACCTAATTTGTTCACATCTATTTTCAGAAAAGCTTTTAGATTCGAATATGAGTTGATTTCACATTTTTCCCCTCACAGAGAAACCACAAAGCAGTCAAGCAGGTAGCAGTATGCAGGCTACATTTCAGTTGGTGGAGGCTTTAGAACGAGGAAATTCATTCTTGAGATTGGAAGAGAAATGTGGATAATGAGATGAGGGGAGCGATCAACCAAACAAGAAAAATTAAAAAGCACTTGTGGGTTCTGCCTGAAGCCCTTAATTAACCACATTCTCCACAACACAGAGCCAAGCCATCTGGGCAGCCAGGAAAATATAACAGCGTGTAGAGTTTAGTGATGAGTCAATGCTGGCAAAGTGTTAGGTCAAGCCCCCAAAATTCTAGAAGCCCCAGAAGCAAAAATCAAAAGCCATGGTGAGCTCAAAGCCAGAATGCCCTAAACATCTAAGCTTAATAAACAAAGGAATCTAATTTCCTCAAGTATAGCATAGCAAGCTAAGAACACTTTGCCACAACAGCTCTAAAAGAGGGGGAGAGACAGCTGCAGAAACCTGTATCTATGCTGTTAGCACAAAACTCTCCAGTTCTTCCTCAAGAAAGTAAAGCCAGCCCCCAAAATCATTTGCATTGCCCCCCCCCCCGCCCCCGTCCCTACCCTCCACTGGAAGCCAGGCACCTTTGTCACTGATTTGTGGATGAGCACAAACAGTTTCTAACCAAAGTATTTAATTTAAGGCCTTTTATATTAGCACATCTGGGTGCAATCCAAAAATCTTACATCAACTTTGTGTTAGCACAAAGGCAAGGCAGGAGATATTCCTGCTGCTTGGGGGAAGAGAAAACACTGTCAGCCTGTGTTTAATCATGCAGATACACCTGGTTGAAAAATAAAAATTGCAACTAACAGAAAGATGGTTTACTGTATACCCAGTACCATATGCTATAACATGAACTAACTTGTTACACCCTCATTCCAGTTCTTTAAGGAGGATATTCTTTTAACCTCATTTTATAGTTCTGGATATGAGGCTCAAAGAGGTTAGGTAACTTGCCTCAGGATGGTTACAGGGCTAACGGGTACTAAAGCTAGAACATAAACTAGGTCCACTGCGGTCCATGCTACCATGCTGGTTGCTCTTCCTGCACAGTGCTTACCCAGGAGAGGCAGGCGATTGCTATTTTAGGAGAATAAATATTGAGTTATTTACCCTAAATTATTAGTGTGCATTAAATGCTCATAATAATGGGGTCTCAAGCTAGGAAGCTATCCCATGAGTCACCTAGTCCAAGGACCCATTCTATGCTTAGAGTTTCAGAGAAGGATTTCCATACAGTTTGAAACAAGGTAATACTATCCCAGAGAGACAAACAGTCTTGGCATCTGGGAAAATCCCCTAATCAGACACTCTTCACTCTTCCATTTAATAAGTAACATTTTTTAATGTGAAAGGGTGAATTCACCACCCCAAAATATGCTTTTTTGGCATAAGGATTACAGTGATTCGACTATTTTCAAGAAACAACAGACATGGAGAAGCTCTGAAGATCAAGTAGAAATTATTCCTTGGTAAGGGACATTTACATTTATAAGGGAAATCTCCATTTGTAAGGGTAACTCCCTCTCTATACTGGGAGAGAAGGAGGACTAAATTTATAGAAACTCTTATCAATGGAGAAGGCAATGACTTAAATGTACTTAACAATGTTACCCTGGTTTACTGCACATTCCTGGTTACTTCCCATAACTGACCCCCCTCCCTGCCCCCTATGTCTTTCTTTTGTCTTTAGCTGGAAATGGTATTTAACGTAGTGGCTTGAGCCATTTCAGGGAGTTAGGAGGTATACAGGTTATTAAACATTTTAAAAAAGATTTTGTTTGTTTGTTTATTTTAGAGAGAGAACACGAGTGGGAAGAGCAGATAGAGAGGGAGAGAGTCTCAAGCAGACAATGTGCTGACCATGTGAGACTCCATCTCACAACAGTGGGATCAGACCTGAGCCAAAACCAAGAGTCAGATGCTTAACCAACTGCACCATCTGGGCACCCTGGAGTTATTAAACTTCTGTTTGTTTTTCTCCTAATAATCTGTCTTTTGTTATGGTGGAGAATGGGGAGAACCTAGGAGAGAAGAAAAATAATGTTCCCTATATAAATGCTTCCAAAGTGATAGCCTATGCTAAGTTCTCCAGCATTGCCTAAGAATACCCCTAATCACATAGGGCATGCACTATTAATATCCCCATTTTATAGATAAGGAAATTGAGGTTTAGAATGGTTGCATAACTTGTCAGAAGTCACACAAGTGAGCCTTAGTGCAAGGATACAAACATAATGGTCTTCAAGGTACACAACTGACACAAACTGAAACATAATAAGAAAGAAACAATCCAATCATGAAATGGGCAAAAGACATGAACAGACATTTCACCAAAGAAGACATAGACATGGCCAACAAGCACATGAGAGAAAATGCTCCGCATCACTTGCCATCAGGGAAATACAAATTAAAACCACAATGAGATACCACCTAACACCAGTGAGAATGGGGAAAATTAACAAGACAGGAAACAAATTTTGGAGAGGATGTGGAGAAAGGGGAACCCTCTTGCACTGTTGGTGGGAATGTGAACTGGTGCAGCCACTCTGGAAAACTGCGTGGAGGCTCCTCAAAGAGTTAAAAATAGATCTGCCCTATGACCCAGCAATTGCACTGCTGGGGATTTACCCCAAAGATACAGATGCAGTGAAACACCGGGACACCTGCACACTGATGTTTATAGCAGCAATGTCCACAATAGCCAAACTGTGGAAGGAGCCTTGGTGTCCATCGAAAGATGAATGGATAAAGAAGATGTGGTCTATGTATATGATGGAATATTACTCAGCCATTAGAAATGACAAATACCCACCATTTGCTTTGACGTGGATGGAACTGGAGAGTATTATGCTGAGTGAAGTAAGTCAATCAGAGAAGGACAAACATTATATGGTCTCATTCATTTGGGGAATATAAAAATTAATGAAAGGGAATAAAGGGAAAGGAGAGAAAATGAGTGAAAATATCAGTGAGGGAGACAAAACATGAGAGACTCCTAACTGTGGGAAACTAACAAGGGGTAGTGGAAAGGGAGGTGGGTGGGGTGGGGTGGGGTTACTGGGTGACGGGCACTGAGGGGGGCACTTGTTGGGATGAGCACTGGATGTTATGCTCTATGTTGGCAAATTGAACTCCAATAAAAAAATAAATAAAAAATAGAATCTTAAAAAAAAGAAACATAATAAGTAAACCTAATGGGTTCCTACTATTGTCTAGCTTGACATCAGTGGACAGTTGTGCTTATTTGCAAGTTTGTGGAAAGGTATTTAATAACTCAATACTCTCCTTAATCTAAGGCATGCCTAAAGACTTCTCTGGTTTCCCAGAGTCAGAACATCTTGGGGTAACCGAGGTAACATGCTAACTACCATGTATTGGGCCAGTATTTGAACACCTGTAATGAAAGAAAACACTCTTACAGCTTATTCCATTTGTGGGCAATGCTGATGATCAGAAAAATCCTACTTATATGCAGCTGACAATGCAATCCAGTTAGAAACCTCCTACTTGTATCTCTTGTAGGTCAAGGGCAAAAAATCATGCTGATGAAGTGACATTACTAAAAAACAAAGTGGCTTAATAATGCTATTCATTGCAGTACAAGTGATCTTGAAGGAAATTGAGAGACATTCTTTTTCAAGGACAGTCTTAATAGCTGAACGGGAATGTTTTATATCCAGTCAACCATTCAGCTACAGACAACTTGTCACACTAAAGTGGTTAAAAATTTTTTAAAAAATACTTCAATAACACTTTGAAAGCATGTAAGAGGTTAGGATGAACAAGGAAGCTAAGGACTTTTTTTTTTTTTTTTAGAAATCACATTTGCATTTAACTTGAAATTTTTTCCAGTCCTATGATTTTTGCATAAATATTTATGAAATCCTGTTGGATAATTAGATTATAAGCCTTTTATCCAGGAACTTGTCCAATTTTATGCTCTCCATGAAACCTGAGCTCTTTGCTGATCTTGGTTTGGTCCCTGTTAAATAAGCAATTGTTTTAACAGCCTTAAAGTCTACATTTTAAATTCTCACATTTGTTATGCATACTGCATCATGGAACTCATAATCCTTATTTTTGGACAAAAGTTTGAAGACTCAAATCCCATGATAAAATGGATTTCTCATGTGAAAGCTTTTATTCTGACTAAAGAGTAAGACAGTACCAAACGCTCCCAAAACGAAGAGCAAAAAACAAAATCAACACTTGGTATCATCGGCCAGGAAGCATTTTACACAGATGTTTTCACATGGTCCCTACAACCACTCTTGGATGTGGAGATTACCATACTCTTTCACTGTGAAAGACACTAAGGCACACAGAGGAGGGTAGGTAACCTGTTCAGTATTCCACAGCAACTCAGTAAAAGTTCCCAAGGCATGTCCTCTGATGCAACAGCACTTTAGTTATAGATGAAGGCTAGCGCACAACTATATAGAGGGGAATAAACCACTCTGTCCTTATTCCACATATTTCTAGAAGGCTCAATCTCTCCCCAGGTATGCACTTTAGGAACTTCATAAATAGGCACCCTGGAGGCCTTTTCACTTACACTGAGTACCTCACTCCAACTTTTATTTTATTTTATTTTATTTTATTTTATTTTATTTTATTTTATTTTATTTATTTTATTTTATTATTTTATTCATTAGAGAGGCAGACACAGGCAGAGGGAGAAGCAGGCTCCATGCAGGAAGCCGGAAGTGGGACTCAATCCCAGGTCTTCAGGATCAGGCCCCGGGCTGAAGGCGGCGCTAAACCGCTGAGCCACCCGGGCTGCCCCCAACTTCTTATCCCACAAGGTAGTACTATCATTACCAGATTTTTCTTGGTACAGAAAGACCAGCATTTTGTTCTGGTACCTTCCTATTCATGTCACAGTAAGCAAAATAATTTCTACCTGTAAAGTCGCTTAGTCTTGAAGGTCTAGCTCTCAGTACCCAGAAAGGAAAGTGGAAAGGCTCAACTATCAATGCACAATTTGAAGCATGATGAATGTTTATGTTAATCAGTTCAATCCCTAACAACATCCCCTTCCCATGGTAAATGAGCTCCACATGATATTCCCTTGAGCTTGTTCATGAAGGTGACCACTTTATCATCCTCATTCCCCTGAACTCTTTGCTCTTTTGCACTGCACTGAAGACTCACCACCTCTTCCCATTTGTCTCTCTTTAACCTTTCTCTTCTGTTCCACAAACTGTTATTTCTTCATAGGAATTTCAAAAATATTTTGAAGACTGTGCTGATATCAAAGTAACATATGTGCTGATGTCAAAGACAACTATGAATTTATGACACCACCAGCAGGCTCTCATTTCACCTCTCCTCACTTCCATGTCCCACTCTTCAGAGGCAATCACTTTTAATGATATTTAGTAACCAGATTCACACATTAAAGGGAAAAATAAACTAATCAATATCATTATGGAGGAGGAAAAAGTTGTTTTTGGTTTGGTCACAATCCCAGAGAAGTCCATCCACATAAGAGTTATGTTAGCACAGCCTGAACTACCACTCAAATCTTTCATACCAAGACAACTCAGAATAGGATGAATATGAGATCAATGTCTATATTTAAGTTTTTATAATAAGAGAACCCAAATATTGTATGACTTACGTTAAGGATATGAATTCTGAAAGGGGGGTTAATGCCTTTAATTTCATTCCTTAATTACCTAGACTATCTCATTAATGATTTTTAAAAAAGATTTTATTATTTATTAATGAGAGACACACAGAGAGAGGCAGAGACATAGAGGGAGAAGCAGATCGCCCTGCAGGGATCCTGATGTGGGACTCAATCCCAAGATCCTGGCTGAGCTGAAGGCAGACACTCAACCACTGAGCCACCCAGGCACCCCTCATTAATGATTTTGAATTTCTATGTACTCAGTTATATAAACTTGATTTTTCACACTGAAATTCTACTTCTAGGTGTTCTTACAAAATCAGTTATGCGATGACAAATAAGACCTACTTCTATTGAAAATGGAGTCAGGCATCAAGATTATCAATTATATATGTAAGATGGGGGAAATGAAGTTTTTATCTTATAGATTCCTATCTAGATACATTTTTAACTCTTAAATTCAGAATATATGACAAAGATATGAACCAAGTTTAGCATACACACACCTACTGCATGACAGGCAATGGAGAGTCCATTCAATCCTATGCTTCCATTCACTTAGCAGAAGAGTCAATCTTCAAGCTAGAGAGGCTGTTCCTGCCCAGGACACGTCCCTTAAGCCTTACTGCTTCCAATGGTCTGTCCCAACTCCCAGCTCTGCAGTACTTACATCTCTTTACCTGGGGACATTTTACCTTAAGCAAAGAATAATGGCTCAGCTACCTACAACGCAGGCTGAAAGTACCAGGAAATTAAAACTCTTGGCTCCTGACCTTTTACCTTAACTCTGACTCAAGGACTTCCTGTGATGGACTAGGTTTTTGCTACAATGTTATTTACAGATAGAGATTCTTTATATTAGATTCAGACTTTATTGTTTGGGAGTAGAGCTCCCAGATATTTCTGATCATCAGCTAGGTTTGAGAACCACTGTTTTTTCCAAATCGAAGTTATTTTAATATAAATATATTGACTGTATTCCTAATTTAGAGCAAGATGAACAGTGTGGGGAATGTCAACATAAATGCCTTGAAACTAAAATCAAAACCTTTCAACACTCAGAAGTGTGCTCTTTACTCAGTTATTCAACACTTATTCATCACCTACTAGATTCCTGACCTGTGTGCTAAGGACATAAAAATGAATGATAAATCATCCCAGTCCTAGAGAACTCTGATTAAAATGAAGACAGGCAAACAGATAAAACACAATACAATGTGAAATATGCTATTAAAACATTTTTATTGGGGTGTCTGGGTAGTTCAGTCAGTTAAGCGCCCAACTCTTGAATTCAGCACAGGTTTTGATTTCAGGCTTGGCGAGTTTAAGCCACACATTGGGCTCCATGCTGAGCATGGAGCTTACTTAAAAAATGTTTTATCATGTGTCATGATAGCACATATTTTTATAAGGGGAAAATTGGACATTAAACTTTAGTTCATTCATTCATTTATTTCCATAATACTTAGTAGAGCCAGGCCCTTTACATTTATTCTCAGTAAATGTTATTTTTATTATAACAGAACGATACATGATAATTTCAAAAGAAAAAAAACGAGTCTCAGAAGTAGCCCTCAACCAATGTCTGATGGCAGCTCGGATAAAAATATCCTAGCTCCCCCATTCCTTGGATGAGAAAACTGAGGCATACATTTTACAGTTTCATAAACTTTCCCCATAGGGTTAAGCTCCAGTCATTCAGTGGTAGTTGGCTCAAGTTTATCCTTTATTGGCTGTCTTCCTCCCCTGTCCCACTTCCCCACTCCCTCCTACTATTTTCTGTGCTTTCCAAAGAAAGTACTTGTACTTGCTTTGTCTCACAGCATGTTTCTAGAGACATCCAAACTAAGATGAAGCCCAGTTCCTCTGCTTGAGTTCGAGTCATCTCTCCTCCACTGGTTTCCTTTTCTTCCTAGAAGCTGACCTTCTTTTGGTCTATGAGAAACTCTCTTGCAGCCTTTCCTAGTCATCTTTCCAACTCTCCCTTTCCCCTTCCTTTTCGTCCAATCTAAAAGTGCTCTACAGGTTTTAATTTTCTCACCTTTATCGTTGTAACCTGGCTTTTTATCCATTTGTCTCTATTGATGCTCTTTTCATCAACTGTCAACAGTGACTTTGTAAATGCCAAACCTAACAAGTTTCTGTCCTTACTTCTATTTTTCTACACTGCAGAAACCACCTTCTCTAAATTTCATTTACCTTGACTTTTGGGACATCACTCTCTTATTTATTTATTTGTTTGACATCACTCTTAAACTTTTCTCTTATATTTCTGACTATCCCTTTGCAGCCTGCTTTCCTGAATTCCATTCTTCTGCAAAACGTTTACTTAAACATTGATGCTTCCCAGGATTCTCTTCTGACTTCTCTTTTCACCACAAATGCTCCTTCTGAGTAATTTCATTTATCCTTATGGCTTTAACCATCATAATATGCTAACAATGCTTAAATCCACATCCTCAGGATGGACCATTCTCCTGAATTTAGACACATATCTTCCACTCCACTGGCCATTTCCTGAATGTTCACAGGCATCTAAATTTCATGCATCCATTACTGAACTCAAGAATTTTAACCCAAATCTCCTATATTATGCATCTTAGTGAAACCTTCATATTCTTATTCCATCCTTTTTCTCGGGGATTATAACCTAGCAATTAACAAATCCTAGGAATTTTGCCTCCTACATATTTCTCAAATGCATTCTCTCCTTTCCTTCTCCATTATCACAGAAAAAAAAATCAAATAAGGTGAAAGCCAAAACTGTAAATTGGATTAGGTACTTAGATTTTGGCATTTCAACCTTGTCATTAGGTTTCTTATCTCTAGGCTTTATTTTACTCATCAGTCTATCCGTAAGACTTCTACCAAACGATTTTCCATAAGTGGGACCATGTCAGGCTCATCAGTGTATAAAAAGTTTAAGCTTCTTTAGGTGTCTTTAAGGGACCTTTATTATCTTAAAGGCTATTGCTGGCCATTCAGAATCACTGCTAGTTGTTTGCAAATTCTAGGCAGTGGTTCTCCTTTGTTTTTTGAACTCCAGTTGTTTGCTCTGTCTGGAAAGCCTTACTCTCTCCTTATCTGCCCCTTACCAGCCTATTCATTTAATAAAACCTCCACTGGTTTCCATGAATTTTTAAAATTTTTTCTTTAATTTCCTGGTTGACCCATTCATTTTTTAGTAGGATGCTCTTTAGCCTCCCTGTATTTGAGTTCTTTCCAAATTTCCTCTTGTGATTGAGTTCCAGTTTCAAAGCATTGTGGTCTGCACATATGCAGGGAATGATCCCAGTATTTTGGTCCCTTGAAATCTGATTTGTGACCCAGTATGTGATCTATTCTGGAGAATGTTCCATGTGTACTTGAGAAAGATGTGTATTCTATTGCTCTGGGATGGAATGTTCTGAATGTATCTGTGAAGTCCATCTGACCCAGTGTTTCATTCAAAGCCCTTGTTTCCTTGTTGATCTTCTGCTTAGATAATCTGTCCATTTACAGTGAATGGTTTGTTAAAGTCCCCTACTATTATTGTATTACTAATGTGTTTCTTTAATATTGTTGTTAATTGGCTTATATAACTGGTTGCTCCCTTGTTAGGGGCATAAATATTTACAATTGTTAGATCTTTTCATTGGATAGACCCTTTAACTATGACATAGTATCCTTCCTCATCTCTTATTAGAGTTTTTGGTTTAAAATCTAATTTGTCAGAAAAAATCTAATTTGTCTGATATAAGGATCACCACTCCAGCTTTCTTTTGATGTCCACTAGCATGATAAATGGTTCTCTACCCCCTCATTTTCAGTCTGACGATGTCCTTAGGTCTAAAATGAGTCTCCTGTAGAAAGTATATAGATGGGTCTTGCTTTTTTATCCAATCTGATACCCTGAGTCTTTTGTGTGGGGCATTTAGCCCATTTATATTCAGAATAACTATTGAAAGATATGAATTTAATGCCATTGTATTACCTGTAAAGTCACTGTTTTTGTATATTGTCTATATTCTTTTCTGGTCTATGTTACTTTGGGCTCTCTTGGTTTAAAGGATCCCATTTAATATTTTTTGTAGGGCTGGTTTGATGATCACAAACTCTTAGTTTCTGTTTGTCCTTGATGCTTTTTATCTCTCCTTCTATTTTGAATGAGATCCTAGCTGGATAAAGTATTCTTGGATGCATATTTTTCTCATTTAGCACCCCAAATATATCATGCCAGTGTTTTCTGGCTTGTCAGGTCACTGTGGATAGGTCTGCAGTCAGTCTAATGTTTCTACCTTTGTAGGTTAAAACCCTGTCCTGAGCTGCTTTCAGGATTTTCTCTTTTTCTCTGAGATTTGTAAGTTTCACTATTATATGTCAGGATGTTGATCTATTTTTATTGATTTGGAGGGAGGTTCCTCTGTGCCTCCTGAACTTGGTTGTCTGTTTCCTTCCCCAGATTAGGGAAGTTCTCTGCTATAATTGCTCCAATATACCTTCTGCCCCTTTCTCTCTTTCCTTTTCTTCTGGGATCCCAATTATTCTAATATTGTTATGCTTTATGGTATCACTTATCTCTCAACTTCTCCCCTAGTGATCCATCCAATAGTTGTTTATCTCTTTTTCTCAGCTTCTTTATTCTCCATTTTGTCTCCTAGATCATTAATTCTCTCTTCTGCCTCATTTATCCTAGCACTTAGAGCCTTCATTTTTTATTGCATCTCATTAATAGCCTTTTTGATTTCAGCTTGAAAAAATTCATAGAAACAAATGAAAATGAAAGCACAACTGTACAAAACCTTTGGGGTGCAGCAAAGGCAGTCCTAAGAAGGAAGTAAATAGCAATACAAGGCTTTCTCAAACAAACAAAACAAAACACCACACATACACACACAAAAACAAGAAATCACTCAAATACACAACCTAACTTTATACCTAAAAGAAGTTAGAGAAAGAATAGTAAATAAAGCCTAAACCCAGCAAAAGAAGAGAAATAATAAAGATTAGAGCAGAAATCAGTGAAGTAGAAACCAAAGAACAGTAGAACAGATCAATGAAACTAAGAGCTGGTTCTGTGAGAGAATTAGTAAGACTGAGAAACTCTGGCCCGACTTATCAAAAAGAAAAGGGAAAGGACCCAAATAAATAAAATCATGAATAAAAGAGGAGAGATCACAACAAATACTGAAGAAATATAACAATTATATGACCATATTATGAGTGGGCACCTGGGTGGCTCAGTTGGTTAAATGTCTGCCTTCAGCTCAGGTTGTGATCCCAGAGTCTTGGGATAGAGTCCCACATCAACCTCCCTGCTCCACAGGGAACCTACTTCTCCTTCTGTCTCTGCCTCTCTCTCTCTCTTCTCTCTCATAAATAAATTAAATCTTTAAAAAAAGAACATATTTTGAACAACTATATATCAACAAATTAGGCAATCAGCAATGGATGCATTCCTAGAGACCTATAAACTACCAAAACTGAAACAAGAAGAAAGAGAAAATCTGAACAAACTCATAACCAGCAAGGAAATTGAAGCAGTAATCAAAAAATCTCCCAACAAACAAGAATTCAGGGCCAGATGGCTTCCCAAGGGAATTCTATCAAACATTTAAAGAAGTATTAAAACTTATTCTTCTGAAGCTGTTTCAAAAAATAGAAATGGAAGGAAAACTTCCAAATGCTTTCTGTGAGGACAGCACTGCCTAGATCACAAAACCAGACAAAGATCCCACCAAAAAGAATTACAGACCAATATCCCTAATGAACATGGATGCAAAAATTGTCACCAAAATACTAGCCAATAGGATCCAAGAGTACATTAAAAGGATTATTCACTACAACCAAGTGGGATTTATTCCTAGGCTGTAAAGATGGTTCAACATCTGCAAATGAATCAATGTGATACACTACATTAACAGAAGAAAGGACAAGAACCATATGGACCTCTCAATAGATGCAGAAAAAGCGTTTGACAAAGTACAGCATACTTTCTTGATTAAAACTATTCACAGTGTACAGATAGAGGAAACATACCTCAAAAATATAAAAGCCATATATAAAAATCTCAGAGCAAATATCATTCTCAATGGGAAAAAACTAAGAGCTTTTACCCTAAGGTCAGGAACACAGCAGAGATGTCCACTATCACCACTGCTGTTTAACATGGTACTAGAAGTCCTAGCCTCAGCAATCAGACAACAAAAATAAATAAAAGGCATCCAAATCAGCAAGGAAAAAGTCAAACTCTCATTCTTTGCAGATGATATGATATTCTATAAGGAAAACCCAAAAGACTTGATCCCCAAATTGCTAAACTCATACAGGAATTCAGTAAAGTGGCAGGATATAAAAATCAATGCACAGAAATCAGTTGCACTTTTATACACTAACAATGAAATAGAAGAAAGAGAAATTAAGGAGTCAGTCTCATTTACAATTGCATCAAAAACCATAAGATACCTAAGAATAAACCTAACCAAGGAGGCAAAAAGATCTGTACTCAGAAAACTATAACACTCATGAAAGAATTGAGGAGACACAAAGAAATGGAAAATGTTCAATGCTCATGGATTGGAAGAAAAAATATTGTTAAAATGTCTAGGCTACCTATAGCAATCTATATATTCAATGCAATCCCTATCAAAATGCTATCAACTTATTGGAACAAATAATCCTAAAATTTGTATAGAACCAGAAAAGACTCCAAATAGCCAAAGGAATGTTGGAAAAGAAACAAAACTGGTGGCGTCACAATTCCAGACTTCAAGCGCTATTACAAAGCTATAACCATCAAGACAGTATGGCACTGGCACAAAAAAAGACACATAGATCAATGGAACAGAATAGAGAACCCAAAAATGGACCTTTGACTCTATAGTCAACTCATCTTCAGCAAAGCAGGAAAGAATATCCAATGGAAAAAGGACAGTCACTCTAACAAATGGTGTTAGGAAAATTGGACAGCCACATGCAGAAGAATGAAACTGGACCATTTCCTCACACCATGCACAAAAATAGACTCAAAATGGATGAAAGGCCTATATGTGAGACAGGAATCCCCATTAAAATCTTAGAGGAGAACATAGGCAGCAACCTCTTTGATGTCAGCTGCAGCAACTTCTTGCTAGACACATCTCCAAAGGCAAGGGAAACAAAGGCAAAAATGAACTGTTGGGACTTCATCAAGATAAAAAGGTTTTGCAGAGCCAAGAAAACAGTCAACAAAACGAAAAAGTAGAGACCCATGGGTGGCTCAGTGGTTGAGTATCTGCCTTTGGTTTATGGCATGATCCCAGAGTCCTGGGATGAGTCCCACATCAGGTTTCCTGCATGGAGGAGCCTGCTTCTTCCTCTGCCTCTCTCTCTGTCTCTCATGAATAAATAAAATCTTAAAAAAAAAAAAAACTAATCTACAGAATGGGAGAAGATATTTGCAAATGATATATCAGATAAAGGGCTAGTATCCAAAATCTATAAAGAACTTATCAAACTCAGCACCCAAAGAACAAATAATCCAACCAAGAAATGAGCAGAAGACATGATCAGACATTTCTCCAAAGAAGATAGACAAATGGCCAACAGACACATGAAAAACTGCTCAACATCACTGGACATCAGGGAAATACACATCAAAACCACAGTGAGTGATACATCACCTCACACCAGTCAGAATGGTTAAAATTAATATGTTAGGAAATGACAGATGTTGGCAAGGATGTGAAGAAAGGAAAACCTTCTAATACTGTTGGTGGGAATGCAAGCTAGTGCAGCCACTCTGGAAAACAATGTGAAGGTTCCTCAAAAAGTTGAAAATAGAGCTACCCTATGATCCACCAAATGTACAACTGGGCATTTACCCCAAAGATACAATGTAGTGATCTGAAGGGGCACCTGTACCCCAGTGTTTCTAGCATCAATGTCTACAATAGCCAAACTATGGAAAAAGCCCAGATGTCCATCAATGGATGAGTAGATAAAAAAGATGTGGGGCATGTGGGGTTTGTGTGTGTGTGTGTGTGTGTATACACACATATAAACAATGGACTACTACTCAGCCATTAAAAAAATGAAACCTTGCCATTTGCAATGACATGGATAGAACTACAGGATATTATGCTAAGTGAAATAAGTCAATCAAAGAATTATGATTTTGCTCATATGTGGCACTTAAGAAACAAAACAGGATCATAGGGGAACAGAGGAAAAAGTAACGATGAAATCAGAGAGGGAGACAAACCATAAAACACTCTTAACCATAGGAAACAAACTGCGGGTTGCTGTTGGTGGGGGGTGGGAAATGGGGTGATATACTGAGCACTGGGTATTATATAAGTCTAATAAATCACTGACCTCTACCTCTGAAACCAATAATACATTATATGTTAATTAATTTATTTAAATAAAATTAAAACAAAAACAAAATTCAGTCTCCATTGGGTGACCCCTGTGTGTGCTTCCCAAATTCTACAAGACAGAGTTAATCATTAACTTTTTTGGCACTACTTCTGTTCCTTGTATATAACTCTTCTAGTGTGTGTGTGTGTGTGTGTGTGTGTGTGTGTCACACCAAGTTCTATTACTTCTGCGGCTATATTTCTTAGTAGATGGCAAACCTGTCCACCCACAACAAACTCAGAGTCCCCATCAGATGCTAATAGTAGGGCCGTCTACCGTTTTGAAACACTTCATGTTTTGAATTTCTATCTTCCCTTCTATAGCTGTCCCATGAGGTAAGTTAGTGTCCTTTTGTTCATTGCTATAATCCCACTACCAAGCATTGTGTTTGTTAGATGACATATTTAATAAATATTTGTGGACTAATTGGCTTACTCTTTGAAGACAGGGCCCACATTTTAGTTATCTCCTTACCCCAGTTCATAATAGTGCCCAGAAGAGACATCAATAAATGTTTACCTGAGTGTCCGTTGCCTTTCCAAACAGCATGGAAAATAAGCAAATAGACTACTTTCTGACAGCTAAAATAAAGGAGAGATGATGAGATTTCCTAAATATTTTATTTATTTCTCTGAAAGAGAAACAGAGAGAGCACAAATAGGGGAGGGAAGGAGCAGAGGGAGAGGGAAAAGCAGACTCCCTGCTGAGCAGGAAGCCTGATTCAAGGCTCCATCCTAGGATCCTGAGATCCTGACCTGAGCCAAAGTCAGATGCTTAACCAACTGACCCACCCATGCATCCCACGAATTCTCATTATCAACATAATTCTGCATTTCTGCCTGTTCATCATAATTTTAGAAATAAATATCAATTCAAGAAGTTCAGTGGTGAGTTAAACCAGGGTTGGCAAGCAGATTGCTTTTGTCATACCATCTTTTTTTTTTTAAGATTTTATTTATTTATTTATGGGAGACACAGAGAGAGAGAGAGACATAGGCAGAGGGAGAAGCAGGCTCCCTGTGGGGAATCCGAAGCGGGGCTCGATCCCAGGACCCCGAGATCATGCCCTGAGCCTAAGGCAGACGCTCAACCACTGAGCCACCCAGGCATCCTGTCATACCATCTTAAATACATTTATAGTAGATGCTTTAAGTTTTATTTTGGGAAAGATTCTGAGTCCATGCATGATTTCATTATAGAGTGCATAAAGATGAATTAGCACTCAATCATGGACTCAGCAAGAAATAGCAGCATATGTGTTACATAGTGGCCATCCCTATAAACCAAGGTGGGAGCTGACAAGTAGTACAGCCATACAAAAACTTCCCTGGTACATAGTCAAGCACTTATCCACAATGTTTGGGAACCTGACAATTAGCCCATTACTAATTAGGATGTTGCTCTGCTATGTGGTCTGATTATACAATATTCTAAAGTAACAAGTCCTTAGCTCTTATTTCTCCAATAGTTAATATCTTCCTCTGATTAAAAAACATGAGCAGGGACACTTGTGTGGCTCAGTCAGCTGCCTTCAGCTTAGGTCATGACCTCAGGGTCCTGGAATTGAGCCCCACTTCAGGCTCCCTGCTCAACAGAGAATCTGTTTCTCCCTCTCCCTCAGTGTTCTTCCTCACTCTCTCTCAAGTAAATAAATAAAAATCTTTAGAAAAATAATTTTAAAGAACATGAACATATTTTCCTTTTAAAATGACTACAAATATTTGAAACCAAATAAATAAAAAAGCTTTTGGGTATTCCAGCAAGTAAGTTTCTTAGGATGACTCAGATTCATATAAATTCTATTCTATAGTTAATACTACCACCTTATGTTTTCCCATTATCTTAGAAATATGGAGGAAACATGCCAAGCACATGTCAACTGGTCATAATTCTGCAAAGCAAATTCCTGGAAGAATATATACCACAAGTACTTATTACCTAAATATTTCTAATACAAATTTTAAAATGTAAAAGTCTTTAAGAGAATTTTCAATACACTGTAATGGGGATTCAGTGGTGGGAGATAAGCACTTCAGGCAGAAGGATGGGGAAGACTCTAACAGAAGGTTTGTGTGGTAACTGGCACTTGAGCCAGGCTTTGAGTTAAGATAGACTTGGACATTCGGAGATGAAGAGAGAATGACTGCCAAGCAGGGGTAGTTGTGGGGATGAAGGCACACAAGTGGGAAAAGTTCTGGATATGTCCTGGGATAGAGAATGTTGCGTAGGGCATCTAGAAAGTAAGGTAAGAGGAGACTCTGCGGGACCCAATGGACAGCCAGTCTAAGGAGGCAGAGTTTCATTCTGTGATCAGGGAGGTGCTATTTAGTCAACATAGAACAAAATCAACATTGTGTTTAGGGAAGATTGATCTGGTAGAAAATCTGAAGATGAATAATAGGCCACAGCAGGGGGCCATTTACAAGCCAAATAGAGGGTTTAGCAAAAGACTGGAAGGGCTTGGCCTGACACAATGGAAGCAGAAAAAGGGAACTGGAGAGAATTCATTCCTGGAAGAGAAGCAATAGAGGACTCTGTTTGGCAAATGGCTAAAAATGAAAATGAGGAGAAAAAGTGGGGGTGGAGGGGTGGAATTCTAACCTCAGGTGGTAGCTTGGTTGTTGCCAGAAATCTTCTCATTCTTTAAGGGCTTTTTAGCATTGTACATGCAAGTAGTTTCATTGATGAGGCAAATGAGCCCAGGGAAGGGCTTAACATCAGATAACCAGGAGCACCTGAGTATCTCCTAACCTTGAGCAGGGTCCTCAGGCAAGGAAATACAGGAGTGGAGAAAAGATCAGGGGTGATACATTTTTGGCATTACTGGGGCACCTGGGTGGCTCAGTGGTTGAGCATCTGTCCTTGGCTCAGGTTGTGATCCCAGGATTCTGGGATGGAGTCCCTGCACCAGGCTCCCCATGAGGAGCCTGCTTCTCCCTCTATTTGTGTCTCTCATGAATGAATAAATGAAATCTTAAAAAAAAAAAAAAAAGAATCGGGGGCATTACTGATTGAGGACCCAAGGGAAATCCCTGATGAAAGAGAATGGAAGACACATTTCATAGTTATACCAAGAGAGGGACACTGGGCATCACGGACTCCATCCAGTCCACTTCAAGCAAAAGTCACTTGGAGATTTCATGGTGGGTTGGTGCACATGTGTGGAACCCTTCCTTAACACTCACCGTCAGGTTAGTAGGCATCCAAACCTGACTGCAGAATGTCCTGAGCCAGGAAAAAGTAGTGCCTCAGATCTGGCCATCTTAAGAATGGGCTTTGGGGTCAAAACATATCTGGGCCAAAATTTCATTTCTGCCACTTACTGAGTGATACTTCCCTGAGCTAGCCTTGGATATTAACGTCACACAGGATTCTGGTGGGAATTTCACAAGGTAATGAGTAAAGCAGGTAACAAAGAGCCTGAGGCACAAACGCTCAGCAAATGGGCACCTGGCATCCCTCGCCCCACACTCCCAGTATACCTGCTGTACCAACTGCTGGTTTCCTGCAAAATTACCTCCAGTTTCTGAAGCTACATTTTTTGTCTGCTCCTTCTATGTCCTCCTTTCTTCCCTTTCCTTCCCTGGAACTCCTCTTTAGCCCATTTCCTGGGAATTATGGCTCTTCTCCTGCTCCTGAATTTTTGCTCCTTGTTTCTCTTAGTTGTCAAGTCCTGTTTCCTTTATGCTTCTTCCTATTCTGCTCCTCCCTCTTCAGGAGCTAGAACTACAGAGCCTCAGGAGGCAAAAAGGCACCTAGTAGAAAACCTCTTCTCCTTTTTGATTTGTAGAGCGGTCCTGAATATATTACCCTGGTATTATGAAGAAATGGGTGCCAAAAGGGACTGTTTCTCTAAAGCCCAGCCAAAGACAGAAAACCATCATAATTCCCACAGAAAGCCCTCACTGTGGATGAGTACAAGCCATTCTGCACAAATTATAAATATACAGACATGGGAAATATACTAGAACATGAGGCAACTGGGTAAGATTCTGCTTGGATGCACAGAGAACAACTTTTGAGTGAAGTTCATATGAGGTCATTGAGCCAACCGGGGTAGGAAATTCCAAGCCCAGTGCCTCTTGTGCAGTGAGGTTGGAAGCCACTCTGAGCCACACAGGCAGCTCCCATTTAGTTCTAAAGGTATCAGGTGGCTGGGCTGTGACCACCCTGTCAGAAGTACTATAGAGATGTTTTGCCCAACAGCATGATCTTACAACATCCAGTCCTTTCTTAAGCAACGTAAATCAGGAACAGAAGTCTTTAAAAAAAAAAAAAATTCTTAATGCCATGTGGAATTGAAACAAGGCTTGGAAAGAAAAACCTCACAAAGTCAACAAACAAATCATCTCTGTCTCCCCCACATGCTAATGTCATGTGTTTTGGAAGCATCATAAGTTTCTGGAAGGCATGGACCTTTCCTGCTGACCCTAGGTCTGTCATCACTGGGGGATTGGGGCTCACAATATGCTGGTATGGGGGAGAGAAAGATTAGGGAGAGATCATTTTGTTAATGGCTCCCCAGGCCCCTTCCAGGGTGTGAGGGAACTCATTTCTTCTGAGCCTCACATTTGGAAACTTTCACCAGGTTATTCAGCTATACTTTTATTGGCAAAGCTTTCCTGGTTTCTAAAATTCCCAGGCAATCCAAGAGAAGACAGGAGGTCATAGAACACTCAGATTTTTAAGCTTTCTTCCTTTCTGCATAATTAATAGATCTCTACTGACCTGGGTAGGTGGATAGGGTAGCTGGGGGCAGAGGGAATCTCTTCTGAGGGACTTTCACTTTCTGCCCCATGGGCTCCTGTCCAGCAAGGCTTAACACTGGCACATCATCAGGTATCTTTCTACTCCTTTATTCATGACTCTGCCCTGGGGGGCTGTATCTGCCTACCATCAGCATCCAGGTACCTAACTAGTCATTTACCAATAAACATTTACTGAGCGTCTGTTATGTGCTGCACCCTGTGCTCGTTACTTGGGGTACAGAGATGAATAAATCATAGTTCCTCAAAGCAAGAGACAAAGAATTATGTTATGCTGTGAGAATTCAAGAGGTATAAAGACAGTGCTATGGGAGCACAGAGGAAGCAGTAATTAATTTTCCCCAAATAGGAGGATGAGGGAAGGATTGCCAGAGGCAATTGTGTTTAGGCAGGAACTCGAAGGACACGGATGTCACCACAGAGAGAAAGGAAGAGTATTCAAAGCAAGGGAAATGGCATGAGCAGAGGCAATGGATGAGAAGGTACTTGGCATGTTGAAAATGCTGCAGGTAGTTTGGCTAGCACACTGTTTATATAAGGACTTCATGAGAGGGTGGAAAAGTGAAATCGGAAATAGGCTGGCTTGGTTTATGAAGGACTTAGCACATGATTCTTCAGGCCACTGGTTTTCAAAGTGTGGTCTCCAGGCCATTGGCATCAACTGGAAACTTGTTAGAAATGCAAATTCTCAGATCCCCTCCCTGACCTACTGCATCAGAAACTAGGAGTGGCAAGTTGAGGACAATGAGGGAAGAAATAACAGTTTGGTAAGCTCTCCAGGTGATTTTGATATTATCAGGTTTGAGAATCACTGCTGTAGGCAAAGAGGGCATTAGAGATATCTAAGCAGAGCAACAATACAATACACCTGTGTCTTATAGAGAACATGCTGGCATCAATATGGAGTGGTAGACAGGTGGATCCTGAAAGTAAGGGGGCCACTTTTACAGTGACCTGTATAAGAGGTAATGGAGAAATATAGAAATCCTCATCTTGCCTCATCTAATCAGGCAAAAGCTACATGAGAAAAAAAAAAATAATCATCCAACTAAGATCTCTGGTTTCTTGATAAATTCATGAGCATCCACTTCATGGAAGCTTTCTGTACCATCAGGTCACCCCACTATGCCTCCCAAACTCAGCTTTGCTTTTCCCATTTATGCTTGATTCTCTTCACACATCATAACCTGGATCTCAGCTAGAGCCTGTCTCCTCCCTTCCAATGGGAATTTGAGGACAAGGTTCTGGTCTTATTTCTCACTGAATTTTTAACTCCGAAAAAAATGTGCTATATGAAGGAATGAAGGAAGTGACAATAGAAAATGAGAAAGAGACGGATTTAGGAAACAAAGTTTTCAGAGAATATGGAAAGGATTTTAGACTGTGCCTGGAGTCTTATCTGGGAGACTGTTAAGTCCAAAAGGGTATATGGGAGAAGAGATACCTGGGGCTAGGGAAGGATTGGTGGATCAACACTTCTAACAAAAAGGGAAAACTAATTTATGGAGCAAGTTCCTATGGTCCCTGGGAGAGAAACCAAACAAGTAAAGCCAAGTCCTAAGGCAGGTGGAGTCAGGCCACATTTAAGTAGAAGCCTAGTGTCAAATGAAAACTAAAACAACTCAGGAGCTAGGTGTCCCTGATGCAAAGGAAAACAAGCTGTGGATTACGGTATTACAATGCCTCAGAAGCAATACAACACTTGTGCAAGAGTGGGTTTTATAAAATGTTAGAAGAGGCAATGCAGAGACAGCATGATTGGCTAGGAGGCAGATTTTTTTTAAGATTTTATTTATTCATGAGAGAGAGAGAGAGAGAGAGAAGCAGAGACATAGGCAGAAGAAGAAGCAGGCTCCCTGAAGGAAACCCAATGCAAGACTCGATCCCGGGACTCCGGGATCACGCCCTGAGCCGAAGGCAGATGCTCACCCACTGAGCCATCCAGGCATCCCAGATTTCTTTATAAGGCTAACAGGTTCTGTTTTCTAGGGTAAGGTAAACGAGCTAAGGTGAAGTTGGTGGATTGGGATTGAGTGTGTTAGGTTCCTTTGACAGGTATTTTCCCTAAGTGCAGGCTGACTTAGGTTTACTTTTGTGACCTGGGCTGGGCCACTGGGGCAGCCTTCATTTTATGGGTCCTGATGTAGAAGTTAAAGTTTACTTCCGAAGTAAAGCAGAGTACACCTGGGTTAGGGGCACTCCAAGTTCTAGTCTTTCTTTAACCCCGCCATTCATTGATTAACTCAGGTGATTCAGCCAGAGTGGTTAATAGGGCAAAGTCTATAGCCAGAATAACAAGGTTTGAATCCCAGCTCTACCACTACTAGCAGGGAGACTTTGGGCAAGTTACTTAACCTCTCTGTGCCTCAGTTTACATATATGTAAGAAACTCTAATGAGGTATTTTATTGGTAAAGAGGCATGTTCCAACAGAGTTGGATTGAGAGACATGGTAAAGGCTTAGAATAGCCACTGTGGGATAGAGAACAGAATTGCTGATCAAGAGGGAAAATCAAACCGAGGCTAGGGATGATAAATATGCAGCAAAGTGGCCTATTAGCAGGGCTGTACTTCCTCCCCCTCCCCCTTATTTGTGGCTGTCTCATGTCCATCCTGTTGCTAGAAAGTTCTTTAATTATTCTTGTCTAATCCTCATTCAATAAATCTGTTTTAAAATGCTCACCCATGGGGCACCTGGGTGGTTCAATCGGTTAAATCTCTGCTTTCGGCTCAGGTCATGATCTCAGAGTCCTGGGATCAAGCCCCTCATTGGGCTTCCTGCTCAGTTTCCTCCCCCTCTGCCCCTGCCCCAACTCGTGCATGCTCTCTCTCTAATAAATAAAATCTCTAAAAAATGCTTATCCATATACAACCTACATATACATATACAATCTCTTCCTCATTCTGTGCTATGAAAAATCCCTCATTGTTAAGAACTTGGACTGGAGTTCCATTCTACCAAAAAAGGAGTAGTGAGATTTGCCACTTAGAGTCATTTTTGGCATAGTACTTAATCTCTCTAATCCTTAATTTTCTAATCTGAAAACTAGCAGTAACACCTACTTCATAAATCATGAGAATTAAATAAGATAATTCACACAAAAGGTTTACCCCAGTGATTGGCACAGAATAGATCTCAATACATGATGATGGTACCGGTTATATCAACCCCAACAGTGCCTAAGAATTGATGATGCTAATAATTTCAATAACATAATACAAGATAGCTAATACTTTCAGACTAGAATCTTCCCTGCTGCCTGCGGTAATTCCCATAGGTTTTCCTAGGAGACCCATCTTTCATCACAATATCTAAGAGAATGCCATGTCCTTTGTAGCTGGTAATTAATGCTTATTTTCTATTCAAAAAATTCTCAACTCCTCATGACCCTCCTATGCAGGGATACAGGAATCTCATTTTCTTTCAGACCGAAACTTCCAATATTTGTATTCTTTTCTCATGAGATTCCTGCCACGTGTCATCACTGTGGTACCTCTAAGCAGACAGTGTTATCTACGGATAGACCTTGAGGTCATTCATCTGTGGAGCACACTCTCCACCTCTTTCTCACTTCTGACTTGTGTCTTGTTGTTACTGCCTATTTTAGTCTTTCATCCTAAACTGTGTTATTTTTGTTAGCTAGGCAGAGTACATATCAAATTGTGGGAGTTATAGAAGTCTTATTACACATTCCACCAAAAAACAGTCCTCCCGACAACACACCAGCCAAATTCTACTACAGGTAATTTCTCCCTCACTGCTTCTAAGAGGTAGAACAGTCTTGTTGGCTTCTTTTATTAAGTCATGTTATTATGTGTCATTAAACAGCTGCCATATTGTACCCCCAAGAAGGGGCCATTTATCCTTCTACAACAGATGAGAGGATAGGGAGCTATTTAAATGGGAGCTGGGGGAGTCCCTGGAGAAAGAGGCTATTCGGTAAATATGTAAGGCACTCTCCTGTCTTTTAATTGCTTGCCAATGCCTGTAAAATGCAAAGAACGTTTATACACCAAATGATTTCCACCTAACAGTTTCAATGCTGTTTCATTCATGTTGGCATTTCAAATACCTGTGTCTCTCCTGGGCAAAACCAAGCACAGATTTTTTTTTTTAATTTTTATTTATTTATGATAGTCACAGAGAGAGAGAGAGAGAGAGACAGAGAGAGAGAGAGAGAGAGAGAGAGGCAGAGACACAGGCAGAGGGAGAAGCAGGCTCCATGCACCGGGAGCCCGACGTGGGATTCGATCCCGGGTCTCCAGGATCGCGCCCTGGGCCAAAGGCAGGCGCCAAACCGCTGCGCCACCCAGGGATCCCCTAAGCACAGATTTTATATATACATAGTAGACCTCAACACACACTTGAATAAATGAAACTTAAACTTTGCTTCAGTCCATAAGGGGGGTGTATTTTTTTTTCTACTTACTAAACTTGTTTTCTGTGCTTCCAAGAAAAGCCAAACCCATTCATCAGCAGTAATTTTTAGGAGCACACTGGCACAGCCTTAGCCCTCCAGTGATAAAAGGAGAGAAGTGGAGAAGGGGGTGGTGGCACCTTTCTAGAGAGCTCCTTTTGTACGCTCATTATCCCTCTCATTTGACAGAACATAATAAGATTTATAAGTTTCGTCTTACTAATTCTATCAAGTGGCAAATGTGTGGTAGAGGTTTATTCTACTTTTCCAGGGAGCAGTTGAGGCACAGAGCAGGGAAGAGCTCTCCAGCTGATTCGGAGCTGGATCAATTCCAGGCCCTCAGGCCTGGACTCTGGCCCCACACCCGCTACATACTTTACCTCAAAATTGCCAACCTATTGGCCAATTACATATAACCGTTATCTCACATTTCCTGTAAAAATGACCTCACTCCTACCATGAGTGCAACACACGAACTCCTCATTCTCTTTGCAGTCACCTCCTGCATCTTATCTCTCAACCTGCCACGCTGTCAGCCCTGAAGGAAAAATGCACAGGGGGCTCCCTCTGGGCCTGGCACTCTGCTAGGTCTGCTACATCTGTGAGTCCTCACAGAGTGCCTGCAAAACAGGGAATGATCATGGTCATAAGAGAACGGGCGGCTAAGATGCAGGAGGAGAGCTCACCCAGGATGGCAAAACTAGGCAGGGGCAGAACTAGGATCCAAACCCAAGTATTTATTTTTATTTCAAAATTCTTATTTTCCAGGCTATCTGCATAGATGGAGTTTGGTAAATTTGGATCGCTCTCTATGAACAGTGGTCACTTCTGTGTGCCTGTTCTATTGCTGGGACACAGTAGTCCTGCATCTTAAGGTGGGGGAGGGGAAGTATGCTCCAGCAACTGTTTCTATTAGGATTCATCATAACTATTAATGTTTTGAGTGTCATTTTTTTCCTGTTTTCAAAAGGTAAAGAAATATAGTTTATTTCACAACAAATAGATGGGGGAGAAAGACCCTACCAATTGCAGTATAAATTGCTTTACCATGAGGCCTCTTGAGATGAATACATTACGAAGACAGAACTGTGTTTACCACCATATGGGATGTTAGTCACTTTTGGCTGCTCCTCTACATCCCTGGAAAGAAGCCAGTGTCATTGTCTCCTGTGTTGTGAGACCCGTGAGAACATGCATTGCCAGAGCTAATGAGGGGGATGGGTTTAAAGGAGAAAAAGTCATCAATTGGTACCCCCAAGAAATTGTCAACGTAGAAAGCCTGATAGGGAGAGAGAATCTGACTAGTCAGTCTTTAGGAATTGGGCTTCCAGTTATTTATCACCTAAAACATCTATATTTGTTTACGCTTATGGTATTTGAAAAGTGATCATGAATTTTGGATTTAGATGGGAAGGGAGATTCTCATTAATCAAGCATCTCTGTGCTATATGCTGTGTTAGGTCCAATATCTAATTTAACTCTTGCAACAATTCTAGCAGCTAAGAGGACAAGCTTTAGGATCAATCTTGTGTTTGAATGCCAGCCCTGCCTCTTACTAGATGGATGTGTGACCTCTCTTGAGGCACAGAGCAGGGAAGAGTTACTTCACTCTCTGGGTCTTGACTTCCTCATCTATAAACTGGAGGTTCTCATATCTAATCTGTGGCAAGGAATAAATGAAATAAGAGGAATAAATGAAATAATGTTTGTAAAGTACTTAGCCCAGCTCTCAGCATGCAGTAAACATTCAAATCCATTAATTCTTTCAACAAATATGTATGAGCAACTATGTGTGCCAAGTATTGTTCTTGTTTTTTGGAGATGCCGTATAGGGAACAAACAGAAGCCCTGTCCTGTGGAGTTTAATGTTCAGACATGTGATGATTATTAACCAGGAGTTATGAGGAAGATATCACTGGCCACAGTTTACATATGAGGAAATTGAGGTGCAGAAATTCATTTCTCCAAATGGCCTTGGTGGCATAAACCCACCAGTTATGCTGGTACAGACAAGATGACAGAGTTGTCTTAATTATCACATATGCATAACTTAATTATGCATATGCATGAGGAGTGGTAATGGCAATTCACAAACACCGCCTCATTTATTCTGTATGCTGTCAACGTGGGTAGACGGATACAGGAGATAAACTCAGGACTTACAGTCGGAGGATCTAGATTTAAATCACAACTGCCACTTACCTGATGGCCTGTATCCTCTGTGAGCAACTTGATCTCTTGAACTTGGCCGTTCATCTACACAGTGGGCATAACAGTACATTCACAGGGCTTCTAGGGGATCAAATGAGGCCTGGGTATTTAGGAACTTAAGTAAATCCTACTATATTATGGAAAGGAATGTTATAATATGAACTTTTCAGAGGCAGACTATTTTTTCCCCCAGAGGTAAGACATACTAAAAGTTGTACCATTGCTCTTCAGAGCATATACTTGGTCAGTATACACAGAGCCACCACGCACAGTATGCAGGCTATGCCTCACACAAGGGCACCAACCAGGGAAGCAGATAGTGGCTAAAATACAGCCTACTTTTTGCTGTGCACCCAAACACAGGACCACCTCCCTCCCAGAGGAACTGGCATGTTTTTCTAATTTGCCCAAAGGCAGAGTATAAGCTAGCAGACATCCCTGATTATACTGTGTGTATTTCTTTAATCTTTTACCATCTATTTTTGCCCAACTAATTCTTATTTCTTCCACTTCCATTCCTTCTTGCTCACTCTCCTCTTGCTTCGCCTTGATTTTTGTCACCTGGCAGTTCTTCCAAGAGTTTTGTTCAAACCAACAGGGCACCTCTCCCTGTCAGGTGCTTCTTTTTCTCGCCTGTATGGATTTCCCAAGCCCAATGGGCAGGAGGTCCTTCCATCTAGATCAGCCACCCTGTCTGCCAAAGAATGTCACCTCTCAGGTTGCCCTTATGGTCTAAAGGAACAGGTGCTGTGAGGAGAGCATCTGGACGGTAGGTCAGAGGAGCCAAATGCTGTCACTAACCAGGTAACCACAATCAAGTTCTCCACCATGCAGGTACACTTAGAGTAACCATGTAACATATTTTGACACAAAAAAAGCCCATAAGGCTTTTAGAAGCAAGCAGCATCTCAGGATAAGTGCAATCCATAAAAACACATACTAGATATGCCTAAATGATCAGAAATTGAATCGGGAGGAAGAGATTTATAAAAGATTCAATAGTAACAACTTAAGGTAGAGAAATGACAGCTTCACTAGAGTGAGAAAAATACCTTAAAGTTACAGGAAAAGAAGAGAACATTGTCCTGCAAAACATGTGCAGAACAGCACCAAACAGGACCAAAGGAGAACCCAGAAGTCTATTTTGTTACCAGAGTTTAATACATCCAACGCAAAGGTCTCTGATTGGAAGACAATGCCTGCACTAATTCTTGCAGCCCTAACGCTGATGGCATGGGCACTTGGCAACAGGCAAGCTGCATCTCGGGTTTTAAAGGGAAGTGGGCTGGTGATAAATGGTGAACAAGAAAGATGGGATCACTGTTCCCCCACTAATTCTGATTCACCTGCCACTGAGGGCTGTGAAGGGAAATGCTGGGAAGGGAAGGAGGAGGAGGTAAGAGTGGGAAAAGAACACTGAAGTAATTTACACCCACTCGCAGGTGAAGGGGAGCAATCAAAGCTGCTGGAAAAAAGAGAGAAACGTCACTAAATCCCTGTAACCTCAATCATAGCACATACTGTGTACTTTTGCATTTTAGCTGCAGTTTCTGGCCTGCCTCCTCTTCCCAGCACAGCTGTCTAAAATGAACCACGGCTGTGTTAATGTACATGATTTAGCAGACTCCCCTGCTGCTCGCTTCCTCATTGAAAACCTGTCGGCACCACAGTGGCAGGAAGGGAAAACTGAAAAATGTGAAGGTGAAAACAACTGCCCCAGAATGTAATGGCAAATAGGGATCTCCAAAGGCTGCGAGGGTCCAGCTTTTATCAAGAAAGGACTCCTGCAGCAGGTTCTGGCGACCTGTAAGCCAGAGGGGACTCAGAGTAGGAGGGATACACCTTTCTCATCGAATGACTTCCATGATTCCGGAACACAATCCGACAGAATCAGACAAAAAGTCCAGATCAACAGATCTTAGGGACTGACAGGGAGAGCAATTCTGGAAGCTGCATGTAAGTAGACGATAACCTTTCACTGATCTTGAGGGTGTTTGTAAAAGTGAGAGATAAGAAGAAACCCACACCACACTGTAGGGGGAAAAAAACCCAGAGTCATTTAGCCTGGCAGTGATAGAAAGAAGATCCTTCAGAAGAGTCTGAAATCATAGTAAACAAGTGGGGGGAGTTGTGCAGCGTTGGAAGGGATTTTGCCTAGGGAATGAGGACTGGGTTCTAAGCTACTAATTAAGCTATAAGGGCTGGCTGGGTGCTCCCAAGTGGGGGCTGATGAGGCCATTGTTTGGGTAGCCTATGAATTAATGTTTCTTTCACTTTTGGAAATATGGATGAAATAAAGCACTGATTAGCCTATAAAATTCAAGTCATGACCATGTGGGAGGTAAAGGAATTTTTCTAATCCTTACGTTCTCGGTGATCTGATCCCACGAAGTTCACTAGCCAAGGAGTCAGGGCTGATGGGGTCTTACACCAGCTGATTCTAATCAGTAAGTGTGACCTGAAGTAGTTCTTTATACTTGTCACCTCATCTATAAAATGAGGAGTATGAGTGAAGCCATGAACTTGCCTCTTCAGGGGTCTTGTATGCCATTCAGAGTCTCAATTCCCACTATTTGCTCAAAAGACCCTCTGATGAATCCTGGGGTTTAATCATTCCTCTGCTTTTCCCCTCCACAAACATCATGTCTAGTCCTACCACCTCCCCCTTGCTTTTGTTGATCTCTTGAACCAGAACTTGAATCCACCCTTACTCCCTTCCAAACTCTTAGTCATGTACTATATTATCCATAAGTTACTCCCAACTATGATACCAGTCATTTTTTGCAATTTCTTTTCTTAAGGACACAACATATCACTTGGAATTTGTATGATCTAATGCTGTCCTCAAATTATTTTCTATCACTTACGCTGCTCTCTTTAACTTAAAAGCAAACTCCTTAAGTCTTAAGCTTCTGTATTCTGTATGGTGCATAAATAGTCACTAAAGGCTTAATACATAGAAATGTAGTCTATCTGGCTTGAGGATAAGTAGAAACTATTAAGAATGCCAATCTCACTTTCATACAGAACAAAACTGCACATTTCCTAGAACTCAAAACCTAAACTTTAATTGTTTACTATCTGCGATTTCCTTGGCTGTTCTTGCATATTAGCAATTGAAATACCTGAATGCCTTCAATGTGCCATTTTATGTTCCAAGTGCCTTACAAATATCAGCTTTCTTAATTCTCACAGCTACCCAGTAGATGGTATTATTGACCTAATAATGGAGATGGAGAAAATGAGGCACAGCCAGGTTAACAGCTTATCCAAGCTCACAGAGTAGTAAAGAGGAGAGCTGGGATTTGAACCCAGGTTATCTAAATTCAGAGACTGGGTTTAAAATTCTACTATCTGGCATAAGTATGGTTATATGGCTTCACTTTGCTGTGACTTCCTTCACTTCCCTAAAAGAATAAACTCAAGAATAGCAGGGATACAACAGAGTCATCCTTCTAGTATGGAACTTTTATATTTTTTAAGCTGAAGCATTAAATGACAGTGCTATTTAGTGCTCATTCTATGCCTAGCACTATTGTAAGCATCTGCATATGTTACAGCATTTAATCCTCATGATTACCTAAAACTAGTCATGTAAATACCATGTAGTGACCAATTGTTCCCTTTTTTAAAAAACAGATAAAGTGATTGGTAAATTTTTTAAGTTCCAAAGTGAAAAGTTTTTAAGTGGTGAAGCTAGAATTCAAATTCAGTTCCATCTGATAGTGGAGGCCAAACTCAACATATGTTATCCTGCCTTCTCATACTATTGTAGTGCTTATATGATCTAATTATAGCAAATGCTCTTTTTTAATGGATATATACTCAAGGGGGGAAATAAGTAAATCTGTTCTACCCAGCAGCTGGGTATTAAAGGTATTAAAGAAAAAAAAAAACAAAAAAAAAAAAATAAAGGTATTAAAGTATTTTCCTTATTAAAAGGAAAATGGTATTAAAGCATAGGAGAAATTTCAAAAGCATGTGTTACATAAGGGGACATGTTTCGTGTGTAGTAAAAGGGGTTCAGAAGCACATTAAAACATGTACAGAATAAAAAATTATAAGAAAGAAAAACTCTTGTTACTACTAAGACTGTACTCAAGCTTATCCTTCTAGAAGTTTTCTAAATGAAGCCTGAATCCAAGGGATTTACATCATAGCTAAATCCTAGTTCAGTTGCATAGTTTTGTAGCATGATTGCATCTACCTGGTGGCCAAACTTAGAGACAAGAGATAACATATACCACAATCCTTGCATAATCATCCAAGACCTAAGAAAGTTCCAGACACTGAGAGGGAGAAAAAAACAAACAAACAAACAAAAAACTCCCAAACACGCAACCTAAGTATTAGAATTCCCCCGAGCATGCTTTAGAAACTTGTGTCCTGCTCACATTTAGGGATATAGCAGTGTTCATTAATCTTTATCTCTTTTAAAAGGTTACTACAATGTCATACAATGTCGTGACTAGCCAAATAGTCAAGAAGGAATATAGTTATGAAGAACCAGAATAATCTCAATACACCAAATCTTGTCTTACAAAACCTCCCAAGCCAAGGTTCAAAACCAATACCAACATGGACATAGCACTTCCTATAAGCAAGGTACTATTCTAAGCACTTTGCTTTAACTCCTATCATTCTGCCAACAACCCTCTGAGATAGGTACTGTTCTTATCACCATTTTACAGATGGGGAAACTAACACAACATGAGATTAGGTGACTTGCCCTAGATCACACAGCTAGTCAGTGGCAGAGATAAAAGTTGAGCCCAGGTAATCTGAGTACTGAGTTTTTGTCTCTTTGCTATAAGTTTTTTTTCTCTCTTTTTTTTTAAAGATTTTATTTATTCATGAGAAACAAAGAGAGAGAGAGAGAGGCAGAGACACAGGCAGAGGGAGAAGCAGGCCCCATGCAGGGAGCCCAATGTGGGACTTGATCCCGGGACTCCAGGATCACACCCTGGGCTAAAGGTGGCGCTAAACCGCTGAGCCACCAGGGCTGCCAGCTATAAGTTTTTTCAAAGCAAAGTTCTTCACTACCTGTTTCTCTAGAACTTAGCTCCCCATCTACAAAATTATTTCAGAATGTGTACCTTTGTCAAACTTTCAGGACTCCATGGAAAGTGAGCTAAGAAAAAGAAGGCAAGCGGTGTAAAGTTTTCATACCCATGAGCCGATGCCAGGTCAGAGACAGAGAAAGAACATTCAACAGAGCCAGTCAAGTGGCTTCCTGTCTAAAGAAGAGTCCACAGCCTTCCTCCTTCTAGCCTGCTCTCTGCCCTGGCCTAACAGAGCTAGTCTAACTGCCCCTCAGGTGGTCCCTTTAAACCTCGAAGCCCTGATCAGATATACCTGGACCAGGGACCGGTGCTTGCCTTAGGAATTTGAAGCTTGGTTTCGACATCTGCCTTCACTGCTTAGAACCAAAGATACTGCTTTGTATTCCTGCAGTTAAGTTTTTAAAGATTCTATTCATTGATTTGAGAGAGAGAGAGAAAGACAGCATGAGCAGGGGGACAGGGAGAAGCAGACTACCCACTGAGCAGAGAGCCCAACTTGGGGCTTGGGGCTCCATCCCTGGACCCTGAGATCCTGACCTGAGCCAAAAGCAGACGCTCAACCAACTGAGCCACCCAGACACTCCCAGGCACTCCCTGCACTTAGTTTTTAACATGACAAAATACTCTCTTTAAAATATCAATTGGAGGGATCCCTGGGTGGCGCAGCGGTTTAGCGCCTGCCTTTGGCCCAGGGCGCGATCCTGGAGACCTGGGATCGAATCCCACATCAGGCTCCCAGTGCATGGAACCTGCTTCTCCCTCTGCCTATGTCTCTGCCTCTCTCTCTCTCTCTCTCTCTCTCTCTCTCTGTCTCTGTGACTATCATAAATTTAAAAAATAAAATAAAATATCAATTGGAGGATTTAAGAGATCAGGTGGTCTCATTTACACACACACACACACACAGTTATTGCAGAATAAGTTAACAAAAGCATTTTAATAGTTTCTTTTTAAAAAATACCATGCAGTTCAGGCTAAATAATGCATTTGTCATTAGCACACACACAGCTTTATCTAGAATAAGGGTAATAGGATCCATTACCATATATTAATCCTTATAATTATTCTAATATAAATATTTGTCACAATAAATGTACGATGTGTGAAGTGCTATCTATATTTTACAGATATGCAAACAGAGGAGCTTAGAGGTTTAACCCACCCAGGGCTTCACATATAAATAGTTAAGTGGCTAAACTCATATTTAAAGTCAGCCTGTCTAAATCAAAACTCACACTCTTTCAAGTACTTTTCAATGATGTTCAATTTATCAATTCCCACTTTGCCCCCAGTACACATTCTCTGTATTATCCTATTCTTCCCTTAAAACATCTGAATACACACATATGCTGCTAATTCAGTTTAGCACAAATGATGGAGAATTAAGTGGATAGGTGCCCAGAAGTGATTTTGTATTATTTATATTTTCAAGCATAGTCTGCTCTCTCTTTGCTAATTGCTTTATTCTCAGTAATTGGTTGAGAATCAGCAAGAATTAAATCAAGCTGAGAAAGTTCTCAAAAAATGTGTGCCCATCTCATTAAAACAAAAAGTCCTTAGCGATATGGAACATATAATGGCTACCATTTATGCCAGCCTTTTATCTAATTTAATTTTTATAACATTCCTGTGAGGTTGGTCTATTATTAGTTCCACTTTATAGAAGAGGAAACTGAGGTCTAGGGACACAGAATAACTTGCCTAAGGGTTATGTAACTAATAAGTAGCAAATCTTGGATCACATCAGCTCTGACTTAGGTGCTCCCAATCTGCTCAGTGTCCTCCTGCATGCTGGTCTCAAAGAACACTTCTTGCCATAGAAATATGGAGTCAGTGGGATACTAAAGGTAAAATGATGTATGCAGAATAGTTTCAGTATTTTTTTGTTACTTTTTTCAGCTTTGTGAGGCATAATTGACAGTACATGGAACATATTTAAAATGTAAATTTCATGACTTTTGACATATGTTTATACCCATAAAACCATCACCATAATCAAGATAATGAGCATATCCATCACCCCAAACAATTTCCTCATGGCTTTTAAAATCAACCCCTCTTTGCTTCCCATCCCTAGGCAACTACATGAAATGGTGTCACCATACATTAATTCGCATTTCCTAGAATTTTATATAAATGGAATCATACAGTATGTACTCCTTTTTTGTCTGGCTTTGCATTCAGGGTAATTATTTTGAGATTTATCCATGCTATGTGTATCCATAGTTTGTTCTTTTTAATGGCAAGTGGGACTCCATTCTATGGATATACCATGATTTTCTTATCAATTGGCCTGCAAATCTTTGGGTTGTTTCAAGCTTTAGGCTATTACAAATAGAGGTGCTATGAATATTTGTGTACAAGTTTTTGTGTGACTATATGCTTTCATTGCTCTTGGATAAATAACAGGAATGGAATGGTTGCATTGGATGGAAGATGTATGTTTAACTTAAAAAAAATTAAAACGTTCAAACTGTATTCTACAGTGGCTTGTACCATTTTACATTCTCATCAACAGCAAATGAGAGTTCCAGCTGCTCCACGTCTTGGCCATCATTTAGTATAGTCAGTCTTTTTAATTTCCAACTAAGATTTCTTGGGCCCCTTCAGCATGCTCTGTGCTATGCAAGAGGTCATGGGACATTGGAGAACTAGAGGCCTAGAGTCTCTACCCTATAGAGCTCCAAGTCTCCCTGGGGAAACCTGTGAAGTAGTTACACCTTGGTACAGTGGTTGCCTTTAGTATAGCTGCATATCTATATCTATGAAATATGAAAATATAAGAAGGTTTAATATCATAAGATAGGCTAAGATACCTAAATATGATAAAAATGATTTAAAGGAAGAATATAATAATATAGCCTTATTAAGTATAGTCAGTCAGATTTAGCTTCTGGAAACAGATAAATTTGGTAGCAAACTTGAGAGAACAGCAGGATTTATATTGTTAGAAGAAAAAGGTGGTCTTTCAGAATCCTCTATTGACTGGGTTGACTCAGTTATGTAACCTCTCTGTTCCTCATAACAGAGGGTTATAATATAAATGGCCACATCCTACAAAATAAGATAGAATACTATGAAATCATATCCTTCCAAAGTTCTCATCAGAGAAGTATATCAACACTGCAATGGCATGGATTTAAAGAAATGAATAATTACCTACATATTTTGAAAGATAGCACCTATTAACTTGGGTACATCAACAAAACAAATGCTACCCTTGTACTCTGCTAAGTGCCAAAAGAAACATCCAATTTCTTTTCTTTTCTTTTTTTTTTTTGAAACATCCAATTTCTGTTTTTAAGGAGGTATAGTTTGCCATCCCTTCAAAGCAGCAATTGGAAACTGAGTTTGGCACTTGGTAAACTGTCTGCCATGGATTGACTCAAATGACAGAAAGATTTGGAAAGAATAGATACGATCATAATTATATCTCAAAGGAAAAATGATTTCTATTCACTTAAAAAAAAGTATTCATCCTGTAAAAAAAAAAAAGAGCTTATCTGACTTTAAACAAAAAGCTATAAGGACAGACTGGGAAGAATCATGATTCCAACGAGGTTTTTCTTCTTTAGAATTTCTCTACAACTGGATACTCTGGTTGTTGTTCCGTGTAAACCACAGACCTTTCGGTTCTTTAATTCTAGAGGTCCCAGTTTTTCTTTAAATGTATCTCCAGACACAGCACCCAGGTTCTCAAAGAAACTTCTATCTCGAAGTGCTTATTCTTTTCTAGATCCCCATAAAAAATCCCTGAACTACTCTTTCTAGACATTCTGTCAACCTTAATCACCATCTGTACCCCAGCCCAAGATCCCCTGCAATATGTCTGATGTGATTCTATTCTTCTTTCTCTCTCTCCCTACTTCTTGATTACCTTCTTGAAATGATCCTCCAGCTATTGACTTGCTATCACTTACTCATACCCACCCGTCCCAAGGACTCTCTGCTATCACATGAGCATCCAACCATCAATGGACACATTACATTGATGGTAACCCACAACTGCTCTTCTTGGCAGGACATGATCAAGGCTGTCTAATCTCAAAGCTTGGAGGCCTCACTATGAAGATGTTCTACTTCTTAGTGTCTTAAAAGCCTTGGAACTAACTTAAATATACCTAATTTGAAGGACTTTCAGATTTATAATGTTTGGCCTCAATTTTAGAGCATGGAAACCTATTTAGAGTTTTGAAAATAGACAGATGCATTGATTTTGCTCACAGAACTTATAGGGGGAACCATTCAAAGTCTTTGAGGGGCTTCAGTAACACCAATTCCTTGACATAAGCCCAGGTGAATCCACCATATTGAAACTAAATTCAGGTCTGAAGAAAAGGATGCTATTATCATGCCCTAAAACAATACACTTAAGACAAAGCCAATTATATTAAATGTCATTGTTTACAATTCTGGAAACAGATATAGAAGAATACTGGTCTAACATCTATGGATAGACCTGAAAGTTAGAAGTCTTTGAGAGTAACCAGGTGCTAACTAGGTATTAGAAGGAAGATAGGTTAGGGGTTCATGGAGATGGAAGGAACACACAAAAGGCAATGACTCCAATTCAGAGTTTACCCCGGGTCAGTGTTCAAACAGGCTCTTTTTCATGGGGATACCAACTGAAAACATATTTAATTAAGAGGATCTATTGATTCTGATTAGCTACAGAAATTGTAAACAAGATTGAGACTGGTGAACAGAAGATACGATTCTATAAATAACTTCTAGAATATACTTCTTTGAAACTGTTTTTGCTGTGTTATTTATTTTTTGAGAGAAAGTGTGTGCATGTGCTCATGGGTGCAAGTGGGGGAGGGGGAGAGGCAGAGGGAGCCAGAGAAAGAGAATCCCAAGCAGGCTTCATGCCCCTCCTGGGGCTCAATATCATGACCCTGAGATCATGACCCAAGCAGAGATCAAGAGTCAGATGCTTAATTGACTGAGCCACCAGGTGCCCCTGTTGTGTTGTGTTTTAAATTGAATATTTACTTTCAAGCTTACAGGGATTTTTATTTCAACTTATTATTTTTTTCCTAGACTATTAAGGAAGTAAAAATAAGCTTGATGTAGTTTCTACCTCTGTGAAATGAGAATCAACACAAAGTTGTTTTGAGATGAAAAGCTCTTAGAACAGTGCTGGGCATATAGTGAGTACAATTAACTGATTGTTAGTAATATTATGAAAACCAACAGTTGTAGACAATGTCAGTGTTTGTACAACAAAGGAAAGATGAACAGGTTTTAAAATGCTTGGAAAGGGTGTACATCTCTATGATGTACGACAGTGTTCCTGTGGTGAGATTAGCCTTCGGTGACAGATCAGGGAAGACTGCCAGATAAGATTCCTTGTTATGGCTCAGATGCTATTTCTGAAAAATCCCTCTATGCACATTCAAAGCAAATTGCAAGAACTAACCTGGAAAACAAATGAATACAAAGCAAGTTTCAATGTCTGTTTTTATATAAAGGCAATAAATATCAAAAGGCTGATGGTTTGGATGAGCTCCAGCTTTCTAGATAGTATTGGGAAATGCTTTGTCCATGTTCTTTGGGATGACTCTGGGCTCTTGGCTCTTTAAAGTACAAATTAGTGGAATATTACTTAGCCACACCGTGATGGTCCCATTTGTGATCAGTCCTCAAACCGCTTGCCTAGTACATACCCTGTATGTAAAGAAGAGACAGGCTTAGCTAGTATCAGCAAGGGTAAGAACTGCTACCTTCTGGAAGAATTTATTGTTCACACTTGCCCACACTCAATTCTCACAGCATAACCAGTTATAAAAATCTTGTGCCTCCTATAAATCTAAGGTAGTCAATTATATTTCACCTTCCATGATCACTCCATCCACTCCCCTTGCTGACACAGACTGTGAGAACTGACGGCCTGGGCACATGTTCCGAGGTGAGTGGAAAATGAAGCTGAGCTATGTGTACCTTGCAGTCATGTATAAAAAAATCACACACTGTTCCTTGATCACAAATTACTATTGTAAATGTCGTTACTTGTGCATGGTATACTCAGAAGGCCAGAACTTTGGCAAACATAGCTTTCAATTCTTTATTAAAGGGAGCCTGGTGTATTGAAAAGACAGACCCTCAGACAGATCTGGCTCCAAATTTGGACTCAACTGTGAGGTGAACTTAGACAGGTGACTTAAACCCTCTGAGTCTCAATTGCCTTACCTGTGGAATGAAAAAAATACACCTTGCTTAGTGGGGTTGTTTTGAGGGTTAAAAGGCATAAAACGCTTGGAACAGTATCTGGTATACAGGAGTTCAGTAAATGTAAATGTAATCTTGGTCAGGTAAAAAGAAGCTAAATACTGTTTCTACGATGTACTGCACTAGCCCTCTGGCTAAGGCTCAGGCATCAGTCAGGACTTTTAAGAAACCCATTCCAGAAGGTCACAATCATTGTGTCCTGAATGCTATAAACTGTTTAACAGTATGAACAACAATACTCTCTGAGTATCCGAGAGAACCAGTGTTGATAAGTGGCCTTCCAGACTCTGCCTCAACCCCGGTGACTGGATTCGCCCCTTTGTGAATCTGCCTCATTTGTCTTTGGGCAAGTTGGACTGAATGCCTCTTTAAACAGAGCCCAAATGTGTCTCCTCGTAATAATCACCAACTAATGGATCCTGATTCTGTCCTTTAAGCCACCAAGAATAATTCTGTCTAACACTAAGGATGCCCAACACCAATGATGTGATTGGGATAAGGAGCTGAAAGAGCCACAAAATCCTAGATATCACAGAATAGGAAGGGCCTCATTGGGTCATATTCTCTCCTAGGGCAGAGAGATTCCAAAGCCAAGTGGGTTGGTCACTGAGCTAACCGATCCTAAAACCCTTCCTGTGGTGATGACCCCATACTTACAACTATTGAAGGAGGGAAGAATATGATGCTATTTCATTTGTTCAGCCAAAGAAATGGAGTGGTCCTAGGATAAAAGAAGGGATGGTGCTTATCATACAACAGGCAGTTGCCCTTCCATTTATTGATTAGCAGGTGCTGTTGACCAACTATAGAAAGAAGGGCAAGGGTAAGTCATTTAGAAAGAGAACTACCAGATAATGAGGTTCTAGCCAATCAGGATATTCAAAATGCTTCTTTGAGGAATAGTACACTTAGATGATAAAAACACAAAGACATTGATAAGACACATGGGCCACTGGACTTGGGGAAAAAAAAAAAAAGAATATCCAAGCATGCTCTCTTTTAAATAAGTCACAAATTCTGTCAGTAATCCTAACCATCAAGGGCAACAATAGGAACTCACAACAATTGATTTCATTGGCTATTATAGGTATGGTGAAGAAAAAAAAAATTGTGAGAGATTGAGTACATCACATTCCACATCTCTTTCTCAACACTTTGCAAATGATTATTTTTATTATTGTATGTGTAAAGATATTCTTTTGTTCTGGGAAGCCATATAAGAGGAGGCTGGATGACTATTTCAGGTGTGAAGATGCGGGACTTTAATTTGCCACCAGAGAGAACCCAGAGATCTCCTTAGCCACTAAGCAAAAACTCAGTAAAGCACAGGGAGAGACAACTCCTAAATTCCATTAGTCATGACAAGCATACAGAGGGTAGATGGCCACTAGTGAGGCTATTGAGTTGCCAATGAAAAGGTGAGTTTTTACCTCCACAGCTGGCTGTAGAACAAACAGATGAGACAGAAATGGATGATTTAGGTGGAGAGGGTTGTGGAGAATAGGATGGACAAGGGATTTTTCCAGAACCTAAAGCCACTGTATTCTATAAGCAAGTTAAAGGCCTAAAGACTAGTTGAGGTTCCCCTCAGTTGAGGTCCTCTAGAAACCATTTCTCACCCAGTTCACCAAAAACTGGTGGTTTGCAGAAGGTAAACACATTGTATAATGTTGTAGGTTGGTCCTTTCCCCACATGCTCAGTCAAAGCTCCTAGTTTCCCAATTGTGGTCCCCAAACTGTTTCAGGCTTGTTGGGGGAGGAGGCAGCTCCTCAATTTTTCTACAGCTCAAACTTTCCCCAGGGGGCTACAGGCTCTTTTTCTTGGTTGCCTATGAACTCTCCCTGTCAACTCTGTCCTCTAAATTCTCCTTCCAGAGACATCTTCTGGTAGTCCAATGACCTCTAGAAGGAAGTTCCTTTAGGAGAAGCTGAACTTGCTCTGCAGCCCTCTGCTACCCTCTGCTGGCCAGGGGCTGCTCTTCAGCTCTGGGCAGTGCAAGAAGAAATGGTTTTACTATTAGCATCTCCCTGGAGATTGGGTGGACTTCCACACTGTCAAAGTAGCCTACCACCAAGGAAACATGGAGGAAAGCACCACCCTGAATGCCCCAACTAAGGTCGTCCTCCAAAAAGGTACCAGACTTTTTTTTAACTAAACATATACTAAGTGCTATATACAAGCACACAGTAAGCCTGGGAAGACAGGGATGGAAAAGGTCAGGGGGAAAAAAAAAAAAAACCTCTCAGGAAGTTTCCGGCTTCATGCCAAATTATAGCTGACCCATTCCCAGAGGCACCATTCTAATGTAGAAGAGAAGTAAGTCACCACCTGAGCCCCAAGCCCTTCAGGAGTTTCGGAAACAAACTTTTCATGGGATATCATCCAGTCTGCACGTTACCTTCATGTCTTTATCCCTTTCTTTCAAGGCAAAGTCTAAGACACAGGGCCTGCCTTCAAGGAATTTCACAGTTGGAAAGTGAGGAGAGTAACAGAAAAAATTAACTATAATGTAAATCATGATGTGATGAGAGCCAAGCTGTGTGGGAACGAGGAGAAAACAAGACTGGGGATAAGAGGAAGCATTTAAGAATGGTCTTCCTAAGACAGAAGTCTCACTATGCTGCTTGCTTATTTGAAAAGAAAAAAAAATGTTATGGCTTTCCGTTGTCTGTAGGCTTGAAGCCCTTTGTGTGGTCTGGAGTAGGTTTCCTGGTCTTTCTCCTACCTTCTTATGGGATTGCTCACTGCTCTCTATCATCTGCTGATCCAGCTGAAGGTACATCTTTATTTCAAAGAATATGTATAGCCAGAATCCAGAGAGAGAATTCCAGGCATCCCTTCACAGCTCACAGGACCAAGCCTGGATCTTCTGTGCTTCACGCTCCTCGACTTCTCCTCTCTTGTCCCATTTATTCAGCTCTCTCTTTAAACCCTGTTTCCAGGAAAGCAAGCGTGACTTCAGACACAGTCTCTCTCGGTTAGGTTCTTTCTCTTTAGCTTCCTCATATCAGCCCCACTAAACCTGGATCCCCAGAACCCAATCAGCAGCACCTCTGTCCTGTCTGTGAAGTGGCATTTAAGATTCTTGAATGTTATTGCCCAGTCTTGCCTTTATTGGCTTCTTGCCCATCCATGTCTTAGGATATTAGTAACACATCAAAACTGTTACAGCTTCACTGTGGAATTACTTGGGTAATTTCTCTGGATAAGCCTCTACCTTCTAGTCTGAACACCTAATTTTCTTCTGCTGGTTGGCTGCCATCTAGATTATTCCTTGAAGCTTTCCCCCTGGAAACCACTGCTGACATAATATTTGTCTTGACAACATTGGACAAACAGCCTTTGGGCAGGAAAATCCCGATATTCTAGGGCTCTACTTACTTAAGAAGAGGGGATTAGACACAACTAATGGGAGGATGAGAATACTGGTAAGATTAGGTAATGTTTCTTGAGTGCTCATGATGGGGCAGGCTCCATGCAGGTACACAATGCCTTTTGATCCTCACAACTAACTATGGAAGGAGGTGTTCATATTATCTCCATTTAAAGAGAAGGAAACTAAAGCTTTAGAGATTAAATAACCTGCCTGAGGGTTTCACACATGATTTCAGAGCCTGCACTCCACTCCTAAGCAGTTTTTTTTTCCTGCCTGCCTGCCTGGCAGATAGGAAGTACTCCATAGCCATCTACCAGATTGTCTAGATGATATTGACATTTAGCCACATAGCCACACTGGGATTTGTGGTCATTCCTCAAGAATCTTCAAAGTTTTATGCCTCTACAGATTTGTCCTTCTTATTCTCTAGAAAACCCGAAGGACTTGAATAAAGTCCAAGAGTCACTGTTAAGTAGTAAGAGGAATTCAGCAAAAAGTGAACATCCTTAAAGGAGTGACTTACTATTATTGTTGCTGGTATTATCTCTCCTAGCTAAATCTGAGGGAATTCTATGAGAATAAAGAAAGCAAGAAATCCCTCTCATTAAGATGAGATGCATCTAAGTGTACACTCACAATATATGGTAAGAAGCACACTGTACACATGCCATATGGCATAAATGCATATTTCACCATAAAAAGGCTATTATGCAATAATTTTTGATGTCTCCCACATCTATGATTCTTATAAGTTGGATTCCTTGCCCTCTCTTTATTCCCTAAAGGAGGAAAAGACACATCCTTCAGCCACAATAGGCAATTTGTTTTGAAAGTAAAATGTGAAAATATGATGAGACTATGTCTATTTTGTTTATCACTATAACCCTGTGTTTGGCCCATGGAAAAGCACTTGATAAATAATTACATAATTGAAATCAATTACCATTCCCACAACGATCACAAATGCCCTTGTAGGCTAAATTTATGCAGGTTGCTGATCCTCTGTGTGAATCGGCCTTGCAGCCTAGATATATGCAAATGTTTAGGCTCCTGAAGCTCCATTTGGAAAGAAGAAAGCCACCTTCGAGGAGGGAGCAGGGCACTTTGTTTCACTGGGGCTCTGCTCTGAGAATGCGCTGCAGTGTCATGTCTAAACAAAGGGCATTCCTATGCTGCCATAATTGGACAGAACGTGACAAGGCAGCAGAATCCAATGCAGGCTGGTCCCAAAGTGTGATGCTAAAGTTACCTGGGGAGTCCTCTCCAGCAGCTGCAAGGCTCAGACTATTTTAGAAAACATAATTAGCTACAAGAGGAAATAAAATAAAAAGGAGACTTCTCCTTTGCCTCTCAAAAATATTGAGTAAGTTAATAAATCATTCTTAGCCCTCCTCTATAGAGAAACATGTTTAGCATCACCTGCCTACTAGGCTTTCTAGAAAGTACAGGAAAAACAGTAAACGCTTCATTGACCATCAAGTCTTTATTACATAGGGACCAGGCCTAGCTAAGCACTTTGTACCAGAAGGGCAGACGTGTGTCATTGTTAAGAGGATCTGTTCTGGAACCAAATTAAGTTCAATTCCCTGTTCCACTGCTGCTTGCCCCCAGACCTACCAGTCTCACCCTGTTCTGTGTCCTGAGGGCTGACCTGTGTGGCTCACATCAGCTGGCTCCCTTACCTTCCCGCTTCCTGATGGGGAGCACTAGCAGGATGCTGGGGGAGAAAGAGAGTGTGGTCTGGCTTCTCTCACCCAGCCTCTCTGTCTGCAGGGTCACCGCAGTCCAGCTACATCCCTTACCCAAAGGTTTTGGTCTTTTGCAGGTGACCCTCTCCACACAACGCTGTTTCCTGGATCTTTAGGTCTAAGGTATCCTTAAATCAGGCAAATCCAAGTACACTATTTGTCCCTGTGTATGCATTCTGACTGATACACCCTTCATTCATGTGTGATTTGGGGCAGTTACTTGCCCTCTCTCTTGGTCTCAAACTGTTTATGTTGGGGATGGTAGTACGAACTAGGTCACACAGGCGCAGAGGGTTTAAGAAGACTGGGAGAGAGTGTAACTGGCCAGGAGTTATACTCAGATAAATTAGAAGGTCAAGAAAAGCCTCTCTGAAGGTTATATTAAGCTGAGACTTGAAGGAGAAGTAGGATCTGGAACCAGTGGATGAAGGTGGGGGGGGGGGGGGTTGGGAGGGGGAGATAGGATTCCAGGCAGAGGAAACAGTGTATAGAAGGGCTCTGAGTCAGAAGAAAGCTTGAAATGTTGGAAGAACCACAGACAGGTAAATCTGCTGGGGTGTAGCAAGCAATGGGGAGTATATATAGAGAGATGGGGCTAAAGGAAAAAGCTAGAGCCAGATTTTGTAGGACTCTGCAGGCCTTGGTAAGGATTTGGATCTTACCCAATGTGTATAGGAAGCCATTACCAGACTCTGAACCCTGGGTCTTGATGCTGCTGTCTGCCTTGCTGATTTTGTAAGAATTCCTATTTTCACACTCCTGTCCACTTTTTAGGACACCTTCATCAATGTTCACCTAATCCCTGGTGGGGCCACCCAAACTGCTCCCTATTGTCTGTCATTTCACTTCCCTCTCCTGCTGCTGCCTCTCCCCCCTCTAGCTGGGCCCCACTCCCCACTTCTGTTAAGAGATCTGCTCCAGGTTCCAGGACCTGCTCTCCTCTAAAGCCTCTGAAGCTCTGCCTTCTGTGCCTGCCGCCTTGTGTTGCTGCTGGGCAGAGACCTCTCTGCAATTCTGAACCAAAGGGGCCACACAGAGGCTGCAGTTTCTGCAGAAATAGCAAATTACTTTTTTAAAGGTTTCTTGTGAAAAAAAAAAAAAGTGCATTCGTCAATCAATAGTCCAGGGGTTTCATTGTTGTTGTTTGTTTCTTTTTTTTTTTTTTCCATTTTGGTTTTTGCTTTCTTTTACAAGTGCGAAAGCTTTAGTTGTCAACATAAAATGGAATCTGATTTTCTGCTGTTCTTTCCTAACACCGCCAAATTTCCCCCCAAGCATACTGAATACTAGCATATATAAGAAGTTATTTAAAAAAATTCCCATTAGGAACGCAAATTGGGGTTCCATGGATACATTTTGATTTGTAAAGATTTTGGGATGATAAATTTCCTAGTTCATCTTATAAGAAAGTGAGTGATCCATGTCCTGCAGAAAAATTAAAAACATAAATAACTGTCACATATCTCTTACCCATATCACTTTCTTTTTGCTTCTCTAAAGACACAACATCACTTATAGAACATGAAGGCAAAATATAGAAAAACACTGACTTGGTTTCTTTATGTTTTGTTTAGGTTAGGTTTGGTTTGGTTTCATACAGTTTTGATTTGAGTAAATCAGAACAATACTCAGGATTCTCACTGGAGGCTACTAAAATATCCTCCAGGGAAAGAAGCATTAAAATGCTTATAAATTTAGCCAAAGAATAAAATTCTTATTGACTCCTCTCCCATTTTGGATTATCATTTTAGGATCTCCTAAACTTGAATGTCCCTATCTAAAAGACAATCCAGCTTGAGGTCACCAGGCATCTATAATTGTCCCAACAAATATTTAGTCATATCTCCCAGGATTTGTCAGCTCCCAAAAGAAGGAAAACTCTAGAGAAAAGGATCCATCTTCCAAGCCCCATACCGTGTTCATTGAAGAGATCCAAAATTTGAGGCAGACATCTGAATGGTGAGGTCAGCTTTCTGCATCATCCCATGTGGACCGACATGGACTTTTTCTACTGAGTTTATTTCAACAAGAATGATAAACAAATAAGCAAGCGCCAGCACCTGGCATTGAACAGTGTGAGGATGAAGTTTTAACACACTCGCTCAGATGTTCTGCAGTTAGCCAGCTGCCAGCACCACTTCCTGCCTCAATGAGGAGGAATAAAAATGCACCCTCAGCATTGCTTGCTCCCACATTTCCCCCACAGTGTGAAGCACCATACGGAAACTGTCAAGCTCAGCGCTACACTGCTTGGGGTGACCAAGTAGCAATTCACAGGTTCTGCGTGCCAGGGAGAGACAATGATGAAATGCAGGAAGAGAGTATCTGTACTAAAGCACTCAAATTACTGCTAACAACACTGTTTGCATTTGAAGCTGTTGATCTGGGCTATTTTTAGATGGAACAGTAGCCAAACTCCTAAAATCCAAAATTGCATCTATGTGAATATGAACCCAATACTAAGTGTGTAAGAACTGCAGAAATGGGCAATCTCAATGAGTTATTTATGAAGATGGGCTTTTACTTCAGTTTGTACTCCCTTTTGAAGTCTCTGTGCGGAGTTAACTGTTGCCTGTATGCGTAAATATATATAAAGACATATACGTATATGCTTTGTAAGGTAATACAAAAATGACAGCATCTGAAAAGTTGTCCTTACCATCCTGAATGCTTTATCTACCATAAACTAGGTGTTAAGCTAACAAACAGGAAGGGTGTTGAAACAGAACTGTAAAACTGCACTGTCTTTAAGTAGGATTATCCATCAACACGTATGCCTGCTGATAGAATGTATATGGAAGAGAAATGCTAAATGATCCTCTGAGCTGAAATTTGTTTAAATAAAATACACATTTGGGAGTTGGGGAGGGAGAAGCTATGGTTGAAGCCAAGCTGTGTTTATTTTAAAGTACTGGTATCTGAAGGAATAAATTCCATTCTTCTACTACAGAGACTTTTGAATATTTGGGTGCCCTTCTAAATGTCTCCCTAGCAGTGGTGGGTCAGGTTGGTGAATGCCTTAAATGATATGGTTTGATCAGGGCATGCAGAGAGAAGCTCAAGTATCAGCACTGCTCTGTGGTGAGAGTCAGAAAATCATAATGTACAGTTTTTATAATTTTGCAGTTAAGGTTTTGCCACCTGATATCTGAAATTTTCATAAAGTAACTGACATTGCTTCATAGTTTATTTTACGAAAATAAGTAAAATCTATAAAATGTCAGACTAGTACCAATATTGGTACTAGTACCAATTCTTTAGTACTAGAATATTGACAAACGATATCAAATTACATTAATCATTTAACATTGTTTAGATATGAATACAGGTATAAAAGAAAAATATTGTCCTCCAAATTTTCACATAAGCTCCAAAATATTTTTATTAAAAGAACTGGCTGCTAAATATTCAAGGTCTTACAAATGCATCAATTATACAGGAATTCTATTATGTGTAAGCTTTAAGAAATAGTAGCATTAGTGAACCAAGAAAATAGAATTGAGTTATGAAAATATGGAATCAGATGTTCTTTTTTTAAAAAGCTTGTGTTTGTTTGTTTGTTTGAGATGAGAGAGAGAGAGAGAGAGAGAGAGAGAGAGAGAATGAGAGCAGGAGACAGAGAGAATCTGAAGCAGACTCAGTGTAGAGACCAGTGCGATGTTCGTTCCCACAAGCCTGAGATCATGACCTGAGGACCAAGAATCCATGGCTTAACCGACTGACCCACCCAGGTACCCCTGGAATCAGATGTTTTAATAATACTAAGAGAAAACTGATAGACTCTCAGCAGGAATATTTAAATGTGTTTTCTTTTTATTTTCTTAATATGACTTAGAATGCATTCTTTTCTTTCTCTCTCTTCCTTTTGAGATAGAGAGAGAGAGAGAGAGAGTGTGTGTGTGTGTGTGTGTGTGTGTGTGTGTGCACGCACACAAGGATTGAGGGGAAGGGGCAGAGAGCCTAACGCTGAAACCAAGACACTTAATCAACTGAGCCACCCAGGCACCCCTCATTCATTTCAAATAACAATAACACTTATTCTTTGGAAAGCACTTAGGATATACAGGGTTTAAAAAGGAGAACATAAAGTTCATCTATTATCCTACCACTAGTTACAGCATATTTCAGATATTTGAGTTACACTACACACACTTTTTGGGGGGCATCATCTAACAATATAGCATGCATATTCTCTCACCACATGATTTTTAATAACACACTGTAATTCATCTAACCCATCTTATGTAGCTGACCACTTATATCATGTTTAAATCTTCACAATTGTTAACAATGCCAAAGGAACCTTTTATGTCCAGGACTTTGCAGACATATATAAAATCACTTCCATATAATTAATTCAGCTTTATTTCTAGATCAAAAAGCATATGAATTTTAAAGCTTTTTATTAAAACATTTTTAATCACAGAAGTAACTCATGAACATAATCTATCAAAAAGCAAGTCTCTTTTTCTTTCTTCCCCTACCTCAACCTACAGTCCACTCTTAAGATGTAAACCCCATTAACAATATCTTATTTCTTCTTCTGGAAGTTTTCTTTTTTTTTTTTTTTTTTTAAATTTTAATTTTTTTTTTTTTTTTTTTATTTATTTATGATAGTCACAGAGAGAGAGAGAGAGGCAGAGACACAGGCAGAGGGAGAAGCAGGCTCCATGCACCGGGAGCCTGATGTGGGATTCGATCCCGGGTCTCCAGGATCGCGCCCTGGGCCAAAGGCAGGCGCCAAACCGCTGCGCCACCCAGGGATCCCCCTTCTGGAAGTTTTCTATGCATAGACAGGCATATATGAAGTTTACACATGTATCCTGCACATTTATACAAGTGCCAGCATGCTATATCTTACCAATATATCTTGGAGAGTATTCAACATCAGTGCGTCTATCTCTATCTCAACTTTTTTAATGATTTAATTAGATTTAGTTGTGTGCATATACCAGAGCTTATAAAAAATGGGCTACTGTTGCTGGATAGTAGCTTTCATCCAATTTTTGCTATTACAAACATATGTTTTTCAACTTGTATAAATGTATCAGTATAAAGGGAATATGCTAAGGAAAGGATATATATGCCTTTTAATTTTGTTAGACATTACCATATTACATTCTAAATGGTTACATTTATTTAAATTTCTTAACCAGGGTATTATGTGACTTTTTAATCCTTGACACTCTGAAATTAAGTCACTGTATTATTTTTGTTATTTTTATTTCTATTTCTTTATGAGTGAGACTGATCACCTACTCAATTTGCACTTCAAATTTCCAAGTGAAATTTGAAATCAGGGGAAATCTTGCCCCTGTTACTCTTCAACTAATTTATTAGCTAAAAATTTGTTTTGTGATTTATATCCTTCATTTCACATTCATATTCTCTTGCTTTTATAGATGATAATTTAAAACAATAACAAGAGCTATTCTGTTTTGGCACTGTTAACAATGGCCAAACTGTTTACATATTTGGGACACTTTTCTGAGAGCATTATTGAACATAAAGTCTTCCCACTTTTTCTACCCAGTGCAGTCACTCAGAGCCACATAATGAGCTATTTGTATGTGCCAAGAATTCAAAGTAACTTTGAAAGTGCTGAGTCCTGATAAACCACCCAGTGGCAGCTATTACATATGGTTAGTTAATTATAATTAAAATTCATTAAAATATAGGCTAGTACTCAAATACTCAAAATCCTATTTTTTTAAAATTAAAATATAGTCAAAAACATTAACCGTGATTATCTCTGGGTAGTAAATAGGATTGCAAATTACTCTTGCTTTTTTTCTATGGGAATGCTACAAAATCCACACCAAGTGCTTCATGCAGGAACCTGCTACCAATACCCCCTGAAAAACATACTAGAAAGATTTTGCAAAATTCATAACAATAATAACCATTTATAAAGTATATCTGAATACTTTCTAGGCGATTAAGAATTGTGCTCAGAACAGAAGTATAGGGCACTGCCTTGGATCTCTAGGATCCTACAATATTGGAGGTACACAAGAAACAATTGGCAAAGCTAAAAAAGAGAAGTTAATGCATCAACTATCCCCTTGGGGAAGTGTAAGTCTTGTTTCTTTACTGCAGAATGATGGAATTAAACTCAAGTAAATGAGAAGTTTTCAAAGTTTTTTGTTTCAGGACCCCTTTACACTCTTAAAAGTTACTGATGACCCAAAAGAGTGTTTGCTTATATGGATTACATCAATCAATGTATACTTTACTATATTAGTAATTAAAAATGTATATAGGGGGTCCCTGGGTGGTGCAGCGGTTTAGCGCCTGCCTTTGGCCCAGGGCGCGATCCTGGAGACCCGGGATCGAATCCCACATCGGGTTCTCGGTGCATGGAGCCTGCTTCTCCCTCTGCCTGTGTCTCTGCCTCTCTCTCTCTCTCTGTGACTATCATAAATAAATAAAAATTAAAAAATTTTTTAATGTATATAATAATAATAAACTAACTAAAAATTACTATATTAGTAATTAAAAATAAATATATTTTACTATATTGGTAATGAAAACTGAGAAAGTTAAAAATATTTCTTAATTCAAGGACAACATTAATAAACCCATTGCAGGCTAATATAAAAAACATATTTTATGAAAAATAACAATATTTTCCAAAACAGCAATCATAAGAGTAGCACTCTTACATTTTGCATTCTTTATCATGTCTAATAAAAAAAAGACAGCTGGAGAAAAAAAAAAAGCTGGATTTTCCTGTCTACTTCTATTCAGTCTGTTGTGATAACACATGTTGTACCCTCTGGGAAACTCACTGTACCTTAGTGAGGAAGTCAGAAGGAAGACAAAGGTGGCATCTTAGTATTATTATGGAAACAAATTTGCAATAGTCTTGCAAATCCATGAACTATATATACTTTGAGGATCTCTGTAAACTACGTGATATCTAAGGTCTCATTCAGTTCTGACACATTATGAATGTCTGCTTCTCTTCATTAAAAAAAATTCCAGAATGGAAAATACAAAAGAAAAGAGCAAACTAATGTCTAACAGGGAAAATATAGCAAAAATAGGAAAAATTTCTCTAAGCTTTGGACTGCTGGAATTTGCTCTGGCCTTCCAGGGGAAAAAAAAAATTTTTTAACAAAACTTTCAAGAATTTAAAAGAATTTCTTAGCAAAAATTAATTTTTGTCATTAGATTGCATAGAAAACATCACTTGGGAAGTTTTAAGAACTCATTTTCTCTGATAATTCTTATTTTCAATTTATTAGCCATTTTGTTTAATTTTGCAGATGTTGCAAATCTCTAATCTAGTGGCCATTTATAATTTAGTTTTATTCTACATGTTTTTATGGGTGGTGTAGGGTATATAAAAGGTATAAGAAAATTTTAATTAGTCCTAATATTTGAACAAGAGGCAGGAATTTTGTGTGTGTGTATATGCATATATACGTGCACATGTAGATATGTGTATATCTAGGTAAAGAGGTGAAATCTCTTTCTAGACTAGAAAATGATCCTAGTGTTCTATCACTTCTTTCTTTCTTTCTTTCTTTCTTTCTTTCTTTCTTTCTTTCTTTCTTTCTTTCTTATTTCTTTTTCTAAAGATTTTAATTTATTTGAGAGAGAGAGGGGGAGGGCATGAGCAGGGGGGAGGGGTAGAGGAAGAAGCAGACTCCCCACTGAGCAGGGAGCCCAATGCAGGATTCTATCCCAGGACTCTGGGATCATGACCTAAACTGAAGGCAGATGCTTAATCAACTAAGCCACCTATGTGCCCCAACAGCTGGAATTTCTAATAAAGGAATTCTGGTCTCCAGTAGGGTTTTTAGACGTGGGTGAAACTGACTATATTAGTCACAGGCTGAAATTAATGCAGTAAATACTTTTTAATATTTGCCTAGGTTAAAAATAACAGGAAGGCCCTATAAAACTGACTACATAACCCAAAAGCAGGCATAGAGAAGCACATTCATCTAATGCATCTGTGATTAATAATAAATAGTTTTACTTCATTCCTTATACGAATTTACATCAGAGAACTGTCTCTGTTTACACAGTGGGATGAACTCATTAATCCATATTAAATAAGTAGATTCTGACAAAATACTCCATAAAAAGCTTTCATATACTACACGGCAAGAGCAGAGGGGGGTAGGAAGTATGCCTATATCCTTTTCCCAACTGACAGTATATTTGAAATAAACTTTAAAGCTTTAAAAAGGCATTTAAAAAGCTCAGGGCTTTAAGGATACATTCTGATTTCTCAAGCCAAAGTGATATCTTGCAAAATAAATATATCTTTAACATAAAGTTCATTGCCAGTCTCCACCTTTTATTAAGAAAAATTGAATAGTTATTTTATCTAATTCATATATTTGACTCAATTTATTCATCAGTAAAATGGGGATAAAATGAATAGCACCCACCAACCTCAACAGGGTTATAAAACATTAATAAAACAAAACAACACATAAAAGATTTTTAGCATACTTCCTAGCCCAAACTAAGTTCTCTATAAGTGAAAGCTGCAAGGAAGATGATGATTATTTTTTTAAATGTTGCTTGGAATACAGATTCATACAGATACAAGGGAATCTGATCCATGCCTGAGCTGGCACTGAAAATCAATAGGAAAGGATGGCCTTTCCAAAAACTGGCTTTGGGACAGCTGATTATAGAAAAAAAATTGCCCCATCTCATGTATCAAAACTAACTTCAAGTAGATTAAAGACTAAAATATAAAAGGCAACATTCTATAGTTTTTAGAAGACAATATAGGAGGTATTTTGTGAGACCAAGGTAGAATATTACTTCTTAAGTAAGACACAAAAAGAGTCATCAAAAGAAGTCTTACATTTGACCACAGGAAAATAAAAACTTCCTCCAACATAAACAGACACAGAGACTCAAATTGTAAGTTGGGAGAGGATTTTGCCACACATATAACACAATTCATTAGTATCTAAACACTATAAAGAATACCAAAAAAATCAGGGCAGCGCCAGTGGCTCAGTGGTTTAGCGCCGCCTTCAGCCCAGGGCGTGATCCTTGGAGACCTGGGATTGAGTCCCACATCAGGCTCCCTGTGTGGAGCCTGCTTCTCCTTCTGCCTGTGTCTGTACCTCTCTCTTTCTCTCTTTCTGTCTCTCATGAATAAATAAATAAAATCTTTAAAAAAAAAAAAAAGAATACCAACAAATCAATAAGAAAAAAAACAATCAAGGGGAAAAATAGGCAAAACACATACTAGGTACATCAGGGTGGGGAATCCAAAGAGTGGGAAAATATATTAAATAATAATTAGCCTCTTTTGTAATATATAGGAAAACACAAATTTAAACCATAATGCAATACCATTTTAAAACCACCAGACTGGCAAATATCAAAAACTTTAACCATAACAAGTATTGGCCAGGATGTGCAGGAATCAGAAAACTCACACGCTGCTAGTTGGTATATAAATTCATATTACCCATTGAAGAAAATATACATAGGCTAGTAAAACTGAAGATATGAATTGTTTGTATATCAAAATCTTCCCTTAAACTCTTGCACTTTTACGTAAGGATGCATGTACAAAAGTAGCCACAGAAATGTTGTTTGTATAACAAAGAAATGAAAACAAAGCAATGGAATAATAAATAGCATAAAGATGGGTGAATTTTAGCTACCCAGAGCAATATGGAACATAATAAAATTGCAGGAACTCCTCAGTCAGAAGAAATAAAATCTAAGAATATGTTCACTATAATTCCATTTATATCAAGTTAAAAAGAGGCAAAATTAACTTACGGTTATTGGACCTCACTGACATTATTAACCCTTTTCTAAAGAGAAGGATGAATAGTAGCTTAAACACAGTAGCATCCTAATGCTATCCATCAACAATGATGTCCAGAGCAGCTACAAGATGCTTGTCTTAGTTCTTTACAGTTTCTCACTCTCCCTTACAGTTTATAAAGTACCTGTACATTAAATGATCTTCACAACATCCATGTTATAAGGCATCATACTTCTTTACAGATGAGTAACAAGAGGCTAGAAAGGTTACATGAATCTCAGGCTCACAAAGCCATCTGGGTGGTAGAGTATGACCTCAGATGTAGGAACTCAATCCTAGGACCCCGGGATCATGACCTGGGCCAAAGGCAGATGCTCAACCACTGAGCCACCCAGGGGCCCCCAGAATCTATGTTATAGATCAGGACTACAAAGTGGAAAAGGCCTCTACAAGATATTTATATCTAAGACAACCCATAACCCATAAACGGAATAATCAATAGGTTTAATCATTCATTCGTTGATGTAATGGTCTCCTTTGACAAAGTTTATTATGTGCACCTAAAACCTGGAAATATGATGTTATGCAGATAAAAATGATTCCTATCTTCATGAAGTTTATAAGCTTATAGACTACTGGAAAAGATAGACAATTACATAAAAATAACTAGAAATGGGGTGAGTGGGAAAGGGTAGTATTCTAAAAACATCCCTGAAGAGGTGATAGTAGAATTCTCTTTTGGGGAAATACTGCTCTTGTAGTTAGAAATAGTTTTATAGGTAAAATAAATAGTTTTATAGGGATTCTAGCCTGGCTTTAAGGGAAGTTTTGTTTTGTTTTTAAGAGGAGCTATTCTTCTCTGTAGTGTACCTATGTACAAGGGTTGTCTTTCTTGGGTTCATGGACTTATTCTTTAAATATATTCAAAGGAATAGTCATCAGCTTCTAGGTATAGAATGGTGAAGAATGCAAAAAGAAATCCTTGCCCAATAATGAGCTTATAGTCTTGTGTAGGATTTAAGCTACCTGGTTTATTAATATCTAAAAGTCTACAGATTTATTCTTTCATTCACCCATTTATTCAGCAAGATAGCCACATACTAGGCAAAATGCCCAATAGGAAATTTAGGGAGAGTCACATCAGATGCCCAATTGTTACCTTTTTCCTTTTTTCCTCTTGAATTACATCCTCAGTTATCCTCAGATCCTCACTAAGTATGTCAACCAGAGCTGGGTTTGGATCTGCACCTGGACTGAGTGGTAACATATGGCAACAAGACTCAGAAGCATTTATAGCAGTCAGATATTTGCAGGAACTGAGTTTCCTTTAGGAAGTACTTAGCATTAAGATAACACATAAAAGAGTGATCTCACAGGTCTGAAAAATTTAAGGACACTCAAATTATATATATTTATATATATAATTTATTATTTATTTGGGGGGGGGAGAGGGGAAAGGAGGGAGGAAGGGCAGAGGGAGAGAGAGAATCTCAGATTCCCTGCTGTGTGCAGAACTCAACACAGTCCTCGATCCCAGGACCCTGAGATCATGACCTGAGTAAAAATCAAGAGTTGGACACCTCATCAACTGAGCTACCTAGGCACCCCTCAAATTATATTTTGATGGGGGAGATGTATGACATTATGTAAGTAATCACCGCAGCATTCACCCAATCTAAATACATGCACATTTTTCTTGAGAGAGGTCTTAACTTTGATAAATCCTCAAATGCCACCACCATCATGCACCATACCAAAAAAGTCAAGGCATTAGTAAAGAATAAAAAAACCCTATAACACAAATCAGTAACTATTATAATAAAGGAATGCACAAATCTCCAGCAGCAAGCTAAGCAAAACACAAGTGGCAAATTATAAGAGAATGTGCATTTCTTAAGGTTTCACTTACTTACATGTATTTTTTTTATCTACACAAGTATTGCACAGTGGCTCAAAACACAGGTTTCAGGATCAGGCTGACCTGTGTTTAAATCCTACTCCATCACTATTGAGTTATGTGACTTTGGGTCAATTACTTTTCATCATCACTAATCACGGTTCTCTCAGCTATAGAATGGGGGAAATAATAGTCTTCCCTGTGGGCTCTTGCAGTGTCCTTGTAGTCCTCACAGTGATTCTACAGATGCTGACTGTAAGGATTAAATGATAAAGAATTTAGAAAAGCACCTGTAATTCAAAATGTTCAATCAATGTGAGCTACAATCACAACTACACACACACTTATACACACACAGAGAGAACAAAGAATAAATTATTTCTGACAGTCTTTGCATTTATCCCATATATTATCAGAATAGAATTCCTTAAAATTTCTTTTTTTTTTTTAAAGATTTTGTTTATTTATTTGAGACACAGAGATAGAACACAAGCTGGGTAAGGGCCAGAGGGAGAAGCAGACTCCCCACTGAGCAGGGAGCCTGATGTGGGGCTCAATTCCAGGACCCTAGGATCATGACCTGAGCTGATGGCAGACACTTAACCAACTGAGCCACCCGGCGCCCCAAATTCCTTAAAATTTCTTAATGCTAGCATAAAAATGTGTGCTCCAAAATGCATTTCCATAATAATCATAGTATTTCTGGTGGTTGAGAGCAATGATGTATTTCAAGCAGATGAGCTGAGTGAAGTGTGAAGAGTTGAGGGTGGAAGATTTACATGGGGTGAGAGGCTCAAATAGTACCTAGAAAATGCAATTCTAGTGTTTTTTTTTTTTCACAAATAAAAAATAAGTGATTAAAAGTTAAAACCTAATTCTTATTCCTTTCTCAGGTCCAGCCTTTATCCTACCTGGTCCCATTAGCCTGCCATGGCCTGGAGATGAGAACGGCTTTGCATTGCAAAACAGTCACTGTCATCACAAAGATAAGACCTCATCTCCTTTCCGTGTGCACTGTGCTTGAAGTCAGATTTCTTTACTTTTCCACCTTGCTGGGTCCTAAATTTAGTCAGGGATCCATGTAATAACCCACTTTTTGCAAATCTATTTTCCTAGATATTGCACATATGAAAAAATACCTACAGCATGACTCTCATAAAAGAAAGAATTAGACCCTCTGACCAGGTATGGTAAAGGGAGAGGAATCATCAGCCACATTTTCCCCAAATCCATAACTATTTTACTGCAATATTCTGAGAAACAAATAATCACCAGCCCCAGTGACTGAGTCAAGAAAACTATTATGGGTCATTAGTGGAAGATGCTCTTTCTATTCTGCGCAGCCATGCTCTTTGACTGTGTCAAGGGAAAGTCGGGGGTGGGGGAGTGCACTTTCCAGTGAGCCATATATTTTTTGGTGTATTTTCATTTAATGCTGTTTCATGTTTCCCCCATCAGACTGTGTAATATATGTCAGAAATCAGAAACCAAATCCTTCTCCCTAGTCAATATTTAGGCCATAAATGTCTAATGAACAGCCCGTCACAGGGTCACAGACAAAATGAGAAACAAATGCAAAGGGTATTAGGCTGGAAGAGACTTTAGATGATCTAATTCGCCTTCCTCCTCATCTTCATTTTCACAGGGTTTTGTTGTTCCTGTTGGAGGTTTTTTGTTTGTTTGACTACCTACTTTGTCCCAGGCATTGTGCTAAGCACTTCACATGGCTTGTCTATTTAAATACTTACAAACCCCACCCCCAAGTCTACTACTGTTAAACTTATTCTATAGGAAACTGAGGTTTGGAGAAATTAAGTTCCTTGCCCAGGGTCAAAGAACTAGTAAACGATGCCATCAGGATTTCAACCCAAGACCAAGCAACGCCAGGTTCTGCCTTGTAGCAAGCAAGCCTAGGAAAGCTTTTAAACCCTCAATCACAGGCAAAAGAGAAACTACCAAACTTCTGTTCTCTCATCATCAAAATTGCCTTCTCATTTTTCATATTTTAAAATTGCCCAGAGACTCAAATTAATGAACCAAGGCCACAGAAGTACCCAATGACACAGCCAAGATGGAATGCAGGACTCCCTCTCGAACCACACACTATCCAGGACCGTCTGGAAGTCATTTCAACGAAGTAGATTTCCCCCCTACTTTAGACTGGACTCACTGTTTCACAAGGTCACATGCTTCTGTATCTCCTTCCCTTTCTGATGGTTCCACCTATCTGATGGTTCCACCTAATTACCCTTTGTTTGAGTCTCTTCTTTTGCCCATCCCTCAAATGTTGATCCGGGTTCTACCTTCTTAGCTTCTGTGCTTTTCACTCTTCTCACCAAAGTCATCCTTGTTACCATGCGTGTGTTTATCACTGACAAATCATCTCCAAATTTCTATCTTTGGCTCAAACTGTCCCTAGAACTCCAGACCCATCTCCACATCCCCTTCTGAATGTTTAGGAAGCACCTACATTGATGGTGTCTAATACCAAGGACCCCAGCCCTTTGAATCCATTCTCCTCTCCTCCCTGTCTCTCTCAGTCATTCCAGCTGATACTCAACAACTACCAGCACACAGTCCACAAGTTCTGTGGGTATTTATCCTCTAAAATAGCTCCTGGGGCATCTGGGTGGCTCAGTGGTTGAGCATCTGCCTTTGGCTCAGGTCGTAATTTTGGTGCTCTGGGATCCAGTCCCACATTGGGCTCCCCGCGGAGAGTCTGCTTCTTCTTCTGCCTATGTCTCCACCTCTCTGTCTGTGTCTTTCATGAATAAATAAATGAAATCTTCAAAAAATAAGATAGCTCCAAAATTTGTCCCTTACTTTCCACTGCATTTGTTATAGTTTAAGAACTCATCATTTGTCATAAACAGATGTTGCAGTAGATTTCTTGCTCCTTTTCTGATCTATCTTCCACTCAGGCTCCAGAGTGATACTTCTAAATAAAAACTGATCACATTGCTTCCCTGCTTTAAACTATGTACTGATTCTCTATCCTAACTGGGGAAAAAATACCCACCATGTTCTGGATCATGGCCCAAAAGGATTGGGGCCAAAATCCATGATTTTGATCTCTGGGAACACTCCAGCCTCAGTCCCCTGCTCCCACTTCATATTTTATTCTAGAAGTCCCAAACTACTTGTGTTTCCCCAAATATATTTTATGTTTTATGCCTTTGCCTATGCTGGGCCCTCTTACAAAAATACATCCTCCATCTACCTCTTCTTGTCATCTTCGAGTATTCCTCATCAGCTTTTCAAACAGACTTCACATGTTACCTCTTCCACCCACACATCCTCCTCTGGGAGCATCTGCTCCTGATGTAGCTATTGTTTCTTATGCATCCTTATTTCTTGGACACTCATTTCTTTACTGCCCACAAGGTATGGTAATTAGATATCGTCTAGTCCTATAGACAATGAATACCTTTAGGTATAAAACACATACACACCTTCTAGATGTTATATCTACTCGGATGAATGAATAGCTCACATTCATTCAGCTATTCCACATACCCTCAGATTTTGCACCTGCTTGTTCTGTTATTTTCACAAAGATTTGATTCACTTACATTCTACATATATCATTCAAATGTTTTATATGCTTGTGTAGATGCCATAATACTTATTCACATGATATATGTGTCCCTTAAATGTTACATGTGTTCACTTAGAGCTCAGACATGTGTTCATGCAGATATTAATCAGTGCACCTAAATGTTACACATAGTTGTTACTCATACTAAAAACAATGGTTCTCCAAGTGTGGCTCCCAGCTAATAACATCAATATCACCTGAATGCATATGCTTGAGCCTGACCCCCGATCTTCTGATTCAGAAACTCTGAGGATAAGTTCCCAACAATCTGTGTTTTAACAAGTCCTGCAGGTAATTCTAATACATGGTCAAGTTTAAGATCCATTGACTTAAATGTTACACATCCTCATTCCAATGTTCTACTTGCTGGCTCAGATCATACACTTCCTCATGCAGGTGATACACATGTTCACTAAAACCTGACACCTATCAGCTTTTTGAAAAAATCTATTCACTTAGATAGTTAACAGTTCAAGCATTACACACTGATACTTAGATGTGCGTGTGCTTATTCAAAAGTCATATTTGAGACATCACAAACCCTCATTAGACAACACACATACACACTGAGATGATACGCACATTCACTGTGTTGTTAAAAATGTTTACCTAAATCTTACATATGTTAACTATTCACTTTAATCTTCCACAGCCCTGTATTTTAGATGTGACATACCCCTTTTCAGAAAATGCACATGCTTACTTGGATCTTACACATGTTCGTATGTGTTTCACAGCACACATAGGTATTTCACAAACCCATTCTGATGTTACATGCACTTTCCAGATCACACATGCTGAGTTAGATGTCCATGGGGTTACTCAGCTGCATGCTCACTCATTCAGACATGGCTTTCCATTCCCTGTATGCACTGCTAATCAATCTATGCTAAAGTTGAAGGGGCATCTACTGTTCTGGCTACTTCCCATCTTGATTACGGTATTCCTCCTTAAAAAGGTGCCTTTTTTTATTTGGTCTTCTATGGCATCTGACCTCTCTCTTGATGCTGTCAGTGTGTCACTCCTTTTGCAGAATGTGCTGGCCTGCCAAACACCTCACTGCTTTTTGTGATCTTTGGGGTAGCCAAAAAATACCATTGTTTGTGCAGAATTTATATCAGTTTGCCAAATTAAAATACCCTCATCTATTTGGGGAAAGTGTTTACAGCAACTATAAGCCTTTCACTGGGTTTGAATATGCTTTAACCACATCTTCCATCATCTTTGGCAACCCACTTATATACCTATAAGGCACTCCATATTCATTCATTTCAGGGACACTTTTGGTTGGTTCTACTTCATAATTTTACGATTGCCTTGGCCACAATCAATAAGAGAAGCTTGTACAGTGATACTAGGTCAACAGGCAAAGCAAGGTGTATTGATTGAGCACTTATTATGAACTCAACCTCTTCCAAAGGCCAGAAATAGTTCTCTGCTTGTCCCATTGTTTCCTCCTCTAATTTGCAGAGAAGGAGCTTGGTTCTTGGAATCAGACTAATACTAATTTGAATCCTGGTTCTATCACTTACTGGGCATGTGACCTTGAAAAAAATCACTTAATATTTCATAGGCATAGTTTTCACATCTGTATAATGGGGTAATGATGTTTAACATGTAGCTCTTATGTAAAGGTTTTATGTCTGGCACACAGCATGTGATCAAGGTAAGCTAGCTTTTAAAAAGATTGTATTATAAGCCAAATAAAGGCAAGCATGATTTTTCCCCATATTGGAGCTACCATAAAAGTAGCTGTCTAAAAGTACCATAAAAGAAATTTCCTTTCTACCAGGAAAGATCCAGGCTGAGGACCCCCAGTGCATAAGTCAAGACAAGGCTCTGAGGTCCCAGCATCCAACCAAACCATCAGCTATTCTGAATCCATAGTAGGGGTTATGTTATGTCAGAAGTCCAGTCCTATTGATCAAGGTGGGTAAGGAGAGAAGAAGAGGGAATGCTGATCTCAGAAAATTGGGCACAAGAAGACAATTCAAGAATGGACAATTTTAAGGTCTAAGAAAGGTATGGAGAACTAGCTAAACACAAACCATAGGGTCACTGCTCAGACATCACGCTCCATATCTGACAGGCTGCAAGACCACTAACAACAGAGACTGGAACCTGTAGTCAGCACTTGGGCTTAACACTACCACCCAGTAGGGAGGAACAGGGGCTTCTTGAAAGGAAGAAAGGTACAAGCAAGGAAATAGGGATGTGGGTTGGTGACAGAGTGACTGTTAGATTCAGTATCACATTTTTCTGACATTTAAGGCACAAGGCAGTGACTATTGACTAGAAGGGTCACCTGGCTGTATGCACTTACTCCTTAAATAGATAACACAGTGGAGTGCTTAAAACAGTGCTCCTGACATAGAATAAGGATCAAATAAATGTTTCTTAGTACAACAGTACTTATGAATTAATTCAGCAAGTATATAATGTGCACCTGCTATGCTTTAGTATTTAGGAATAAAGAAAAAATCATAATCCCTAACCTCAAGGGATCAATAATCTATTTGTATAATCTAATTTAAATAATCATAAAAGGAGTGCCTGGGTGGCTCAGTGACTGAGCATCTGCCTTTGGCTCAGGTCATGATCCTGGGCTTCTGGGATCAAGACCCACATTGGGCTCCCTGTGGGGAGCTGCCTCTCCCTCAGCCTAAGTCTCTACTTCTCTCTGTGTGTGTTTCTCATGAATAAATAAATGAAATCTTTTTAAAAATAAAAAATCATAAAAACATAAGAGAAAGAATGTCCAATTCTGCTTAGGTTTGGTGAGGCAAGGGTATCCCAGAGAATTTTTCTGATGTATTTGAGTGGACTGGGATATTTAGCAAGAAGACAGAGAAAGGGGGATATTCAGACAGAATGCTAGCAAGGACAAGGACACAATAAGGTAATACATTCAGGGAAATGGAGGGAATAAAGGGTACTTCCCCCTTTATTGAATGGGGAAGTTTCAGGTTATATAGGAAGGTTAGGGAAAAAATCACAAATGGCCTTAAATGTCTTCATAGGAGATTAGACCTAAATCTACAGGCAATAGGGAGCCACTGGAGTTTTCTGACCAAAAGAATGACTTGAGTTGATTTAAATTTTAAGAACATAATTATGGCTCTAGTGGGAACTCTATCTGGAGACAGGCAAAGGCAAGAAAAAAGGAGCCCTGCTAGAATTGCATTCTGGCTGCAATTCGGTTGGAAAACGGTGATGGTCTGGATGAAGTAGTAGCAGGAAGGATGAAGATGGGAAGAAGAATTCCAGAGAGAGTTGAGTTAGAAATGACAGGATTCAGGGCAGCCCTGGTGGCAAGTGCCGCCTTAGCGGTTTAGCGCTGCCTTCAGCCCAGGGCGTGATCCTGGAGACCCAGGATCGAGTCCCGCGTTGGGCTCCCAGCATGGAGCCTGCTTCTCTCTCTCTCTCTTTCTAATAAATAAATAAAAAATCTTAAAAAAAAATTAAAAAAAAGAAATGACCGGATTCAGTAATCACTTGAGAGCAAGGGGTTAGAGAGAGACAGAAGTATGTTCTATCCTACCTTCAGAAAAACTGCAAGTGTTAAGCCAAGTATCCCATCAGGGCTGGGAACTAGGACCTGCTCCGATATCCGGCAGTTATACAGCACCATCCCCTTGGTGAAGGATCCAAAAACACTGGCAATGATCCACAGATACCTGGTCAGTCATGCATTCTAGGGTCTTGACTGCTTCTTCTGGAATGATAAAGCAATGTAGCTGATCTAATGAAAAGAGATAATCACAATTTCCATTTCTTTTAGCAAAGAAGACAGAAGAAGCTGCCATAGTGATGCACTTCTATGTCAGTTGAGTCAATGAACAGGAATTCTAAAGTTAAAACAGAATGACTGATTGAATGTAAAATTGGTCAGTGGCTATAGTATGTTTGCTGGATGCATCAAAATAGACAGGAAACTCATTATATAACTTCTGAATGGACAGAAGTTTGACATTCCAAAATTTCAAAGCTCTATTATACCTGCCTCAACCAAAATATTCAGTTAAGAATGTCAAGGCTACATATTAAGTGGGCACTCAACTGAGTGAATAAATTAATAAATGGATTTCTCTGAAATATTAAATCTAGCTTTCATGATTCCCTGGTGATTACATTATTGTTCACATTTTCCACATGAACCTGGTGATGGCATATTAATAACTGAGAGTGTTGATTAATGAACGGATCAGTATGAACTTGAAGGGAAGTTTTAGTAGCATTCCCTGTATATAGCTCAATCTGTAAATAGCTCAATCTTGTTCAACATTTTTGCCTATGGTTTGGATGAAAGTGCAATTGTCACTCTTAAATCAAAATGGCTCAAAGCTGGTGACATCCTTCTCTCTTTCCTTCCCTGCCTTCTGTGATGTTCAGAGCTAGAGGCCCTTTAGTTGCTTTATATTCTTTTGGAAACTAATCAGGGAAAGGGAAGGGAAAGTGGGAAGAAAAGGAAAGCACCAGCTAGACAGCAAAAATACACCAGGGATAGTAAGAAAGACAGATAGGACTCCTGGTGTTTATGAGCTTTAGAGTCATGAGGATTAGAGAAACAGTTAAATGAACATATCATAATGCAAAAACAAAAAGTGCTACTGTAGGGATGTCTATCATATTCCAGAGGATGGGGATCAGCAAAGTCCTTTTTTTTTTTTTCTTTAAAGATTTTATTCATTCACTCATGAGAGACACAGAGAGAGGGAGGCAGAGACATGGGCAGAGGGAGAAGCAGGCTCCATGCAGGGAGCCCGACATGGGACTCGATCCTGGGACACCAGGATCATGCCCTGGGCGGAAGGCAGGCACTAAACTGCTAAGCCACCAAAGGATTCCCCAGCAAAGTCTTTCTAAAGAAAGTGACACTTAAAGTGAGACCTGAAAGAGAAGTAGACTTTACCAAATGTATTCTAGTTTTAAGGAGCAGGTATGCAGGTCCAGAGACAAGAGAGTACCTTTTGTTAAAGGAAGATGAAAGAAGTTTGGAATTGGCTTGGAAGACTGTACACCCTGTGTTATGGGTTGAGTCGTGCTTTCCACAAAAAAGGCAAATTGAGGTCCTAACCCCCAGTTCCTCAGAATGTGACCTGATCTAGTTAGAGGGTCTTTGCAGATTTTGCCAAGTTAATATGAAGTCATTAGGGTGGGCTCTAATCCAATGACTGGTGTCCTTATAAAAAGAGGAAAGCTGCACACAAACATACACAGAAGGAAGACTATGTGGACAGACGTAGGAAGAACACCATGTATAGACTGGAATTATACAGGTACAAACCAAGGAACGTCTGGGGTTACCAGAAGTTGAAAGAGTCAAGGAAAGATCCTTTTTCTACAGGTTTCAGAGGGAGCAAGGCCCAGCCAATACCTTGATTAGCCTCCAGAACTGTGAGATGATACATATCTCTTTTTCTAAACCATCCAGTTCGTGGTACTTTGTTATACCATCTCTTGCAAACTAATACATTTGCAACAACCTTCTCCAAGGGCACTTTAGAAATATGTATCGAATACCTTTAAAATACTGATTTTTGACTCAATTTCTAGTAATTTTATTGATAAAATAAGAAGAGACTATTTAAACAAGCAGGTTCATTGGCATAGACATAATAAGGGAAAATTAGTAACAAATTAAATCAAAAATAAGAACTTGGCTGACTAAATCACAGGTTTATAACCTGAAATAGGATGCCATGGATTAAATACTATTAAAATGCTATTTTAGAAGGAAACTAATGACATGGAAATAATGTTCATACTACATTTTTATGTGAAAAAGTAGGTTAGATTTGGTCCAATACTCTTCCAACTTGGTACTTCATGTGTATAAATGATAATGGTGAGGATTAGAGGAGAGTGAAGGGGACCAGACTTTTTCACCATGATATGTGCCTCCTCCACATTAGTCTATTTTAGACTGATTGTTTTTAAGAAACAGCAAGGAAAGTTAAGGAAACAATAGAAGTTACCCTTTCATAAGACACTCTTACATTTATAAGGAAAATTTCCATTTGTAAGGATGTGTCCCTCTCTGTACCTGGAAGAAGAGGATGACTAAGTCTCTGGAAACTCTTCTCAATGGAGAAGACAATTAGTGTGCTTTTCCTTGTCACCTCCCATTAGCAGGCTTTCCTCCACCCCAACATTTTTCTTTTGTCATTAGCTGAAGACGGTATTTAAGGTGGTGGTTTGGGCCATTTCAGGGAATTACTCAGTTTTCCTGGATTATCTCCCATGTAGACAGGAGGTATACATGTTATTCACTCAATTTCTGTTTGTTTGTTTGTTTGTTTTTTAAATATTTTATTTATTTATTCAGAGAGAGAGAGAGAGAGAGAGAGAGGAAGAGACACAGGCAGAGGGAGAGGGAGAAGCAGGCTCCATGCAGGGAGCCTGATGTGGGACTCGATCCTGGGTCTCCAGGATCACACCCCAGGCTGCAGGCAGCGCTAAACCGCTATACCACGGGGGTTGCCCTGTTTGTTTTTTTCTACTGTTAATCTGTCTTCTATTATGGGGTAGGAGGGCAGGGAGTCTCAGCCAAGAGCCTAGAAGGTAGAGGAAAAATTATTGCCCCTCCTCTACATTGGAACACTAGTATTTTTATTTTCATTTTAATATGTTTCTGTTTTTTCTGATCATTCTGCAGTAAACACAATCATCAAAACACTATCTTTCAAAATATATATAATTAAGCTAATATATTTAATAACAATTTGGTTAATAATAATATTCTATCTATCTTTCAGCTCCCATCACTTATTATGTGTTCTTGGGCAAGTCCCTTGACTTTTTAAGTCTCAGTTTAATCATCTATAAAATAGGAGTAATATCTTTCTGAGGGCACTTGTTATGGTGAGCACTGGGTATTGTATGTAAGTGATGAATCACTGAATTCTACTCCTGAAATCAATATTGCATTGTATGTTAACTAATTAGAATTTAAGTAAAAATTTTAAAACTTTTTCATTTGGTTATTGTGAGGACTGAAGAGATCATTGATATCATGTGTATTAGCACAATGCTTGGCAAGTATTAAGTAGTCAATAAAAGTTACATGCCTGTCTCTTAGGATTAATGTATAAGGAAATAGAGATCCATACCAGCTTGCTAGGAAAGGCAGATCCCTGTGGGTTTTACATGTTCACCATTTGGAATCACTTAAGGTGTCAAAATATTTATTTAATTATCAGAGTACTAACATTCAGGAATCAGTGATCCTGAACAGCAAATTTGAGCAGCCCTTTTGTGTTCCTACTATGATTTTCCAATAAAAGTTACAGAATTTGTTAGAGAAGGAATTCTTAAAAAATTCTTAGAGAAGGAATAATAAAAGGCTAAGCAGGTTAAAAATGTTTGATTATAATAAGATAAATGACAGCAGAAATATCATTGCAACCATTTCCCATTGTAACCCTTGCTTTAATTTCCTCATTTTAGAGAGTAAGTGCAACGCAAAATGTCTTTTTGCTCATACAGAGCTGAACAATGGCAAATTGTATTGTTAATCACTTAAGATGGTCTGATACAACCATTGTGAAAATTACCAGTCATTCAATGTTTTAGACCAAAATGCTGTGGTGTTTTTGTTTTTTAAAGATTTAATTTATTTATTCATGAGAGACAGAGAGAGAGAGAAGCAGAGACATAGGCAGAGGGAGAAGCAGGCTCCCTGAAGGGGCCCCATGCGGGACTGGATCCCAGGATCCCAGGATCCCAGGATCCCAGGATCACAACCTGAACTAAAGGCAGATGCTCAACCACTCAGCCACCCAGGTGCCCCCCAAATGCTATGTTTTATAAAGAAGGGTGGGAATAAAACACAAGAAGTGGATATTTGGATTATTTTCACTTTTACTCTACCTTTCTGGTCATTTCATTTTCCTAACATATAGCTTATCTGACTCCTGCAAGTAGAGAACACACAGTAATTTCACAAAAAATAAATGCCCTCAAAGTCACTTTACTCAAATGGCTGCACCTGCAATATTCTAGCAGCAGAGCGTTGAAGTTTCTTGCTATCTCTAAATTCTATCAGTCATTTCCATGGGAATTGGAATGGTAGGTTAAAAGGTAGAGGAAACTCAGATGCTTCTACTCACCTTCCAAACTTTATTAGTTAAGGGTCCTCTTCTAATTTTTACTTGAAAAAGCCTAAGCATCTTATTCATTCAGGGTTGACAAAGCCTCTGACATGCACTGTTCTTTCTGCTCAGTGCTGGCATTTCAGAGACAGAGATGAATCAGGCACCTGTTATTCATGACTCAAATTTCAGATTACAGGAGTGACAAGTTATTTCCTTTATGGAAGAACCATTTGCCTCCATGAACAATAAATAGACAATTCTAATGAAAACAGTACCAATGGTTATTCTCACTTTCAGAATAGGTTAGAGTCAATGTTTTGGAATACTAAATGGGTTAATTTTTCCCTCCCTATTTCCCAGATAATCTAGTATGTAAGACCTTAGAGAATTACTTACATAAAATGTATTGGCACTCCACATTAGTGTAAATATGGTTTCCTGTTCATTATGCCACATTTTCTAAAACAAAAACAACTAAATTCAACCCAGTCTAAGTTGATTTTAGAAGGCCACTGAAGTGATACAACAGTAACAAAGCCAGAGTAAATACAAAGTGAAACCTGGATTATAACAAATATTTATCCTAGATTTACAAGTAGCACCTCTTCTGATAGAAATAGATGTGACTTTTTAATCTCTTTTTCTTTCTCAGGGTTTCTATGGTTATTGGGCCTTCTAAGTTACATGTATGAAGATTTTTGGTAGGAAAATGGAGATAAGGATGAGAAAAGAGTAGCAAAATCAATAAACATAAAACAGGCATATTAAAGCACCTTTGCAATTTCAACTTCATTTTCTCAAATTAAGGGAGTGTCAGTGAAAATTCACTTTATGGAGTTTATAATTATCATTTGTCATTATAAATAATAAGAACCTATTCTTGACTGTTTCTTGATTTGAGGAAGACCTGTTTCTCATGAGATAATATTTAGATTAGTCATCAAAGCTCCTGAACATTATGGGTTAGACTTTTGCATGATGCTAAGTAGTCCAAGAAAGAGTATGGTACTCTGACTCTGATTGTGGCTTTGTGGCTACTGACCTAGTGCGTGTGACTCTGAACAATGAGGCCACCCACACACTCCTGTTCTACTTTGTCACTCAACCTTTGGATAACAGCGACGAAACTTGGGTCAGAGTCTAAGATTTCTGTGAATGATGGTGTGGCTGACATGCTGATGCATGGCCCAGATCACCCTTCAAGGGAAGATTTATTGCCCAAGTCATCTGTAGGCAATCTTCAGATATAAGTTATCTTCAGGGTTGCTTCAGCTACAGAGAGCTACCTGGCTCTGGGTACCCCTCACAAAGTAGCCCACATCTGGATACTGAGCAAGATAGGGAAAAAAGGCCTGGCTCTTTTGACCTACCACAGGACAACATGATGAGAAATATCTGTCAAAAATCTTCCTACAAGATTAGCTAAGACTTTGTCAGATATACATGGCACTTTGACTTTTCCTCTGCTCAATCTTGCTTTTCCCTCAACTCTTTCATAGGTGTTGATCCCTAATAAACATCCTGCACCCAAAATTCTATCTTTTTAAATTGAAGTACAGTTGACTTATAATATTATATTAGTTTTGGATGTATAACATAGTGATCCAACAGTTATATATATTACAAAATGCTCACCATAATAAATATAATTACCATTCATCACGATAAGAAGTTTTTGTTTATATTTGTTATGCTGTAATTTTCATCGTCAAGACTTACTTATTTTATAATTAGATATTTATACTTCATAATTCCCTTCATCTATTTCACCCCATAACCCTCTGGCAACCACCAAAACCATAAAACAGAAATGGGCTCATAAGTACAGAGAACAATTTGGTGGCTCCCAATCTATCTTAATGTCTGCTTCCAGAGAACCTAAGTGATGACATGGGTGGAGTATATAAAAGTAAATGTTCTCGGGTATTCAAGAAAGCTACATTAAAAACAGTAGATAAATTAGTATACCATATTAATTGATTAAAACACAAAAGTCACAAGATCAGATTTTTCAAAAAATCCAACACCATTTCATAATAAAAACACTCAATGAAACAAAAATAAAAGTGAATTTCCTCAATTCAATTGTTGAGTGACATCATACTCAATAGTGACAAAGTTTTCTCCCTAAGATCAGGAACAAAACAAAGATGTCCACTCCTACTGCTTATACTCAACATTGTATTGGAAGTTAACCAGGACAATTAGAAAAGAAAATATAAAGGCACCTGGGTGGCTCAGTCAATTGATTATCCAACTCTTGATTTCGGCTCAGGTGGTGATCTCACTCAACATGGTGAAATCTAGCCCTGAGTTGGACTACACTCTCAGCAAGGAGTCTGCTAGAGATTCTCTTTCGCCTTCTCCCTCTGCCTCTCCCCTCACTCACATGTGTGCTCTCTCTATCTCTAATAAATAAATAAATCTAAAGAGAAAAAGATAAAATAAAAGAAAGTGATATAAAAGGCATTGAAGTTAGAAAGAAGGAAGTAAAACTACCTCCATTTGCCGATGACATGGTCTTGTACACAGAAAATCCTAAGGGATCAACAAAAATACTATTACAACTACTAATCAATAAATTCAACAAGGTTGTAGAGTACGAGATCAATATACAAAATAAATTGCTTCTATATATTAGAAATAAACTATCCAGAATTATAATTAAGAAAACAATTTTCAGTAGCATCAAAAATATATTTAAGAATAAATTTAAGAGGCACCTGGGGCGGCTGAGTTGGTTAAGCATCCCACTCTTTTAAGTTTTTTTTAAAATTTTTATTTATTTATGATAGTCACACACAGAGAGAGAGAGGCAGAGACATAGGCAGAGGGAGAAGCAGGCTCCATGCACCAGGAGCCCAATGTGGGATTCGATCCCGGGGGGGTCTCCAGGATCGCACCCTGGGCCAAAGGCAGGCGCCAAACCGCTGCACCACCCAGGGATCCCAGCATCCCACTCTTGATTTTGGCTCAGGTCATGATCTCAGGGTTGTGAGATCGAGCCCCATGTCAGGGCTTGAGATTCTCTCTCCCTCTCCTGCTGCCCCTCCCCCAACTTGTGCACACACTGTCTGTAAAATAAATAACAAAATAAGTGATTTACATTCTGAAAGCTAAAAAAAAATGTTGAAATTAAGATTTAAGTGAATGGAAAGAAGTTTCCATATTTACCAATGAGAAGTCTTAATATTGTTAAGATGTCAATACTATCCAAACTGACTCAATGTAGTCCTTATCAAATACCATCAAAATTCAATCACTAAGCAAAATAATTCATTGCAATCACTCCCAAAATCCTAGTTGGTTTCTTTGCAGAAATGTACAAGCTGATCCTAAAATTCAAATAGAAATGTAAGGGACCCAGACTATCTAAAACAACCTTGAAAAAGAAAAAAATGTTGGAGGACACACAGACTTCCTAATTTCAAAACTTACGACAAATACAGAAATCAAGATAGCATGTACTGGATAAGGATGAACATATAGATCAACAGAAAAAAAATGAAGAAGTCAGATATAAGCCCTTACATTTATGGTCAGTTAATTTTGAACAAGGGTGCCAAGACTATTCAAAAAGAACAGTGTTTCAACAAATGGTGCTGGGACGACTCAATATTCACACACAGACTGCAGTTGGACTCCTTCACATAATACCTAAAATTAATTAGTTCATTAAAATGAATCATTGACCTAAATGCTAGAGCTAAATTTATAAAACTCTTAGTAGAAAATATGTAGTAAATCTTCAAAACCTTGGATTTGACAATGTTTTCTCGATCCCAGGTCTCCAGGATCACGCCCTGGACTGAAGGTGATGCTAAACCACTCAGCCACCCGGGCTGCCCTGATTTCTTATATATAACACCAAAAGCACAAGCAGCAAAAGAAAAAATAAATTGGGCATCTCCAAACTTAAAAGTTTGTGCTTTAAAGAATGAGAAAATGAAAAGCCAACTCACAGAATGGGAGAAAATATTTGCGAATCATATAACTGAGAAGGAACTTGCATTTAGAATATATAAAATCACTTAAAAATACTGCCCCCCCCCAATTTAAAAATGGACAAATGATCTGAGTAGATATCACCACAAAGAAGATACATAAATGGCCAATAAGCACATGAAAAGATACAAAGCATTATTAGCCATTAGGGAAATGCAAATCAAAACAAAAATAAGATACACCTTCATAACCCTTAGATGCCTTCAGTCACAAAACATTTAATAAAACAAGTATTGGTGAGGATATGGAGAAATTGGAACCTTCCTACTTTGTTACCGAGAATGTAATTTGTGTGACTTCTTTGGAAAACATACTGGCGATTCCTCAAAAGGTTAAATATAAAGTTTCCATATGATGCAATAATCCCATTCCTAAGTATACAGCCAAAAGAAATGAAAATATATATCTACACAAAAACTTGTACATGAATGTTCATAGCACCATTATTCATAATAGCCAAAAAAGTAAAAACAACCCGAATGTCCATCACTCAATGAATGTAAAAATAAAATGTGAAATATCCATATAATGGGCTATTATTTGGCAATAAAAAGAAATGAAGTATTCATATATCTACACATAAATCGTCCTTGAACACATTATCCTAAGTGAAAAAAGCCAGTCACAAAAGACACATATTGTATGATGCTGTTTATGTGAAATGACCAGAATAGGCAAATGGAAGGAGACAGAACCAGATTAGTAGTTTCCAGGGCTGAGGAATGGGACAGCTAGGGAAAAAAATGAGAAGTAACTGCTAATGGGGACAGGGTTTCTTCTGAGGTTGGTGATAATGTCCACGATATTCTATGGTGAATACACTAAGAGTCAGTGAACTATAGACTTTAAATGGGTGAACTGTTTGGCATGTGAATTGTATCTCAATATACCTACTTTTTGTTTGCTTTTTAAACAGAGCTGGTTCTGTAAGGCATGGAAAATGTTCACAAAATATGTGCAGGATGCATTATTTGTTTCCAGACATCAAGAAGGTAGCAATATTTTCAGAGTGATCTGGATAAAGATGGACCAGTAGAGTCATATTGGTCCACCACCAGTGAGAGAAGAGGATCCATAAGAAGCCAGAGTAAGTTCTGGGGGCAATCTAAAGGAGGGAGTCTACCTTATAGAGTGCCCCAGTGCTTCCAGTACCACCTCCTCCTTCTGAAAAGCAGTCCCAGCACCTCTTCCTTTAAGGGCTCTGTCTTCAACCTACTGCAGAACACCAGAATCCAGTTTCTAGAGCTTTGGGCAAAAGTTCATTAATTATGACTTTGGTTTTATTTCCAATAGGAACTCAATTTTTTTCTCCTTTTGTCTTCTAATTTTGGCCCCAAAATTTTGTTTGGTTTTGAGTATCTATGTCTCTATATTTAGGTTTATGGATATAGATGGCTCCATATGGCCCTGTGCTTTGTGGATGGATCCCATCCTCCCTTTATTTCCTTCATCTTTTCTACTGGCCTCATGAGCAGCCCTGGGAATTAATCAAGTCACTTTTAGTTACAAGCAGCAGAAACGCAATTTAAACTACTTCTGGCTAAAATAGAAAGAGACATACCTTAAAAAGGATATTCTAGAGTATAATTTTCTATAACTAAAGAAATAATTGAATACTAAATTGTAGAAAAGGTACTGTTGAGCCTTAACATCAATTGGAACTGGGGATATGAATGTCATTTGGACTTTGGCTCATCCCATCTCTTATCTCTGCTTCTCTCCATGAGCCTATTCCATTCTCACTTACAGTGGCATCCTTCAAAGCAGATGATAGCCATCAGGAGTTCCTAAGCCTCTGTATCAAGGTTCTCATATTACAGAGGTAAAGATCCTACATTTTAATTTTAATATGAAAATCACAGACAAAACATCATGGCAAGAAATTAGAATACCTAATATTCATGAATTGCAAAGTAATGCCAGACCTAATCTAGCCCAGAGAGTTCTGCATATATGGCAGGGATTCTTGGTGTTAATACTGTTTAATCAACCATCTTTAGAATGCACCATGCATCCTCCAGATGGCTCTAGGCCCTCTCATGCTGAATGATGTTGTGTTTCATGGCTGTCGCTGAGGGTCTTTGAGTTTGTAGCCCAATCCAGACTGAATTTCTTAAGGACACACACCCAGCCACTTTCATTTCCCTATATTCAGTACCTCATCCAATACCTGCACACAGTGTTTCAGAGAAATCCTTGAGTCAGAATTGAATTGAATTTAAAGGGACCAATGGAGCACTGCAGAGTGAATTGCCATATCCCGCATTAGAAAAAAATTACTCGGGCAGCCCAGGTGGCTCAGTGGTATAGCGCCTGCCTTCAGCCCAGGGCATGATCCTGGAGTCCCAGGATCAAGTCCCACATCAGGCTCCTGCGTGGAGCCTCCTTCTCCTCTGCCTACGTCTCTGCCTCTCTCTGTGTCTTTCATAAATAAATAAAATCTTTAAAAAATAACTACTCCCTCTGAAGCTCTGATTTTCCATTTTTTTTCTTTACTAATAAAAGTCAGATACTTTACTTTCTGCCCTGTAAACTGGGTATAGTAATGATACCAACCTCACAGAGTATTGTGTTGATTAAAGGAAATAAAGCAAATAGAACACTTGGCACAAAGTGACATTCAATGATATAAGTTATCATTATCATCATCATTGCTGCTCTGTTTTCAGTCTTAATACACTCCATCCACATGGATCTAGTGACATACAATAAAGTTTTAGTCCTCTCTCCCATTGATAGGAATTGTCACCATGTACCTTGATGGGCACAGCATCCCCAATCCATCTAGATCCCAGAATTTAGTAAAGAGAATAGGCCCTAGTAGGTCTCAAAAGGCACAGCACAGACGGTGTTGTCCCTCCAAGACCGGGACCACCTAAATACTTCTTCTTTTTTTTTTTAAGATTTTATTTATTTATTCATGAGAGACAGAGAGAGACAGAGACAGAGACACAGGCAGAGGGAGAAGCAGGCCCCAGCAGGGAGCCTGATGTGGGACTCGATCCCGGGACTCCAGGACCACATCTTGGGCCAAAGGCAGGCAGTAAACTGCTGAGCCACGCAGGGATCCCCCACCTAAATACTTCCAACAGATTTTCCCTATTTTTTTTTCTTTTTAGATTTTCCCTGTTTAAACAGCCTCCAGGCATTCCATACAGGAAGCTCTGAGTCAAAATCTCCTTATGTACAAAGCTTAGAATAGGCTCCATTATTTGGATGGTAGAGAAACCTCTTAAAGCCAGCTAGTCAAGGCAGACAAAATTTATTTTCTATGATCTTCAGTTATTGGATCTACAGATTGGGGGACATTAGAACTGCATCCTCCTTACAAACAAACTATAAAGATTAATTAGGCATTATCAGCCAAATGGAATTCTCTTGTGATATGCACATAAATATTCTATTATTACAAGGCTTGGAAATATCATTTCTTTGTTATTTAAGATAATGTATCTGGAGGGTATTATGCTGAGTGAAATAAGTCAATCGGAGAAGGACAAACATTATATGGTCTCATTCATTTGGCGAATATAAATAATAGTGAAAGGGAATATAAGGGAAGGGAGAAGAAATGTTGGGAAATATCAGAAAGGGAGACAGAACATGAAGACTCCTAACTCTGGGAAATGAACTAGGGGTGGTGGAAGGGGAGGAGGGCGGGGGGTGGGGGTGACTGGGTGACAGGCACTGAGTGGGGCACTTGACGGGATGAGCATTGGGTGTTATTCTGTATGTTGGCAAATTGAACACCAATAAAAAATAAATTTATTATTAAAAAAAGATAATGTAAAAAAAAAAGATAATGTATCTGATCATTAATAAGTAAACAGATGAAGGAACAGACCTCTGTATTCAACATGGCATTCCTTAATCAAACTTTCTCCTTTAAAATAGATAATGGAACTGGTATGGAAAAGCCTGCATGGTGGGCAATCATCTGTCTTAAGGGGCCACTTCTTTATAGCGTGGATGTAGTTTTCAATACCATTTTGATTCAATCTTTTATTAAAGATCTACCTTGAGTAGGCAATTGATTTTTGTTAGTCCTTGGAGTAAACGCTTAAAGGAGGTTTCACCACATTTATTTGAAGAGGTTCCTTCCTGTTCCTTTATGAAATGCATTTGATTTGAACACAGGAAAAAGAAAAGGCTTCATTTACTAAGTGGTAATTCTCTTCACAGTCGATTTCACATTAACTTTTTTTTTCTTTTTAAATGTCAGAAACCCACTTGTGAATCACAGATCCTTTAAATCCTGTTTGTTTTCCTAGCTCAACTTAAAAAAAAAAAAACAACTCTCTCCAGGTTCGAAAAATGTATCAGCTAGAAGGTATGACAAGGATGATAATTTTCCTTGGGTTTATTACTTTCTCCAACTACTCTTGGGAATATTTGGACATTTTAAAATAGTTTTGTTAAAAACAATACATTTCATGCTTTTTATTGCTCTGTTGGAATTCTCTCGAGAGTGTCAATGTTCACTGCCTGTTGAGGTTGGACACAGGTAAGGAAGAAGTGAATGAGACTAATACCGATAGCTAACAAGGATGCTGAGTGCGTAATTAGAGAAATTCTAGGGAGAACTAATACACATTCCATAAAGCAGGATTCCTTTTACCAATCTGTGCCATGGAATCAAGTTGACACAGATCTCCCATCAGATCCTGCAGGACAAGCAGGCTGGCCTCACTTATCTTGCTCACTCTCAAGCCACTTCTGAAGTTCCTCTTCCCTTTCTCCATCCCAACAATCCTGCACTTTGAATAGTAATAACTGCACTGCCAGTCACAGAGATGACAGTTTTCTGCCCCTCATTGATATGTCCTGGGCAGTTTCCTCTTATTTGCTCATTTCAGCTTCACCATAATCCTTAGAGGAGCATTAGCATCATTCTCATTTTACAAATAAGGAGGCTGAGATTCAGAGAGATTCATAGTTTGATCAAAATCACTCACACACATTTGGCCCCAGGTCTGTCTCACTCCAAACAAAACCCATACTCTTTACTCCTGTGCAGCACCACCTCTAGTAGGATTAGAAAACCGTGGCCAAATAAATAAGCTTTTTGTCTTATGATACGTAACCTGAAATCTATCTGTCACAATACTTTGCGATAGTTAAGAATAGCGGAAAGAAAGTAAACTTGAAGCAACTTAGAAAACCTTTTAGAAGCACACAAGAAGTTCCCCCTTTGCTCTTCTTGAGTAAAACATTTACTATGTTTGGGTTTGTGTATTGTTTCTAAATTTCTTTATAGATTCCATCAATACTACAGATTTAATTATCCCCCAGTAGTGGTTACTAAGCTCTTTTTAATGGCTCCAATTTTGTGCTGGCACATTGCATGTATAAATTTTGTACCATAGGTGGAGTGTAGTACCCATTTTACAAGGCAGTGTACACAGAAGGAAGAAACTGGGTATTTGTTGTTGATGATGATGACGAAGATGATGAAATAAGAGCATTGTCTTTCCAAATCAAAACCCAGAAAAGGCAAGGAGTGGTCAGGCTTCCAGTGCAGAGAAGTAAATGCGAATTTTATTTCCTTGAGTTTGATTTTGCAGTTAAACATAAATCCAACCCAATTTCCTGGCATGGCAAGGACAGCTCTCTCCCTGCAGCAGTGGCCTTAGAATATGCAGTAACACACACACACACACACACACACACACACCCCTAAAGGAAGTTGCATGGGTGAACCACACTAAAAAAAAATCATGATATTCTTGAAAAAAACAAAAGGTTTCCTGCTCACCCCAATACCACAACCCTCAATATAAAAAAGAACCCCCCCCCCCGAAAAAAACTTTGGATGGAATTATGTTGTAACTAGACATGAAAAATAACAGAGAAGAAAAATAAAAGGTAGACCAGGTAAACCTACAAACTCTGCAGAAGTAGAGGAGTCATCAGCCACCACTTTTCTGACAAGAAATTGGAAGATATATTATTAATGGCCAAGTTGTTATGTGCTAAGTGTTTTTCATAGCAGCTGCTAGAGCCCTCTCCACCCCTCCACAATCCTCACAGAGTCACTGCCCATCTGGCAGCAGCTATTCCCACCATTCTCAAAAATGATGCCCAGGCCCTAATTGGATATAAGTGACTTGATCTTGGGGACAACTCTGCAATATGCAAACAGGCATCAATGAGAGCACTGCATTTGCTTAAAATTGCAGATATTTCTTAATCCAGACAAAGAGAAGAGTGTCCCCACTCCTGCACTAATTGCTGTGCCTTACTTACAAAGGCAATGCCAGCTAAGTTAAAATCTATGCTTCTGCTCCCAGCCCTTTGTCAGTTCAGCTACTCACAAGCTTCAGCGGATTCCCCTGATAACACACTTCAACATCCCACACAGTCAGGAGATTTCTGCCATTACCTTAATCTCCATTCCTCTTTCTTAAATTTAAATACATCCCTGCTCATCTTATCTCAGGCAGAAATAGAATTGGACCATGTCCATGTGTAACACAGAGGGGGAAAAATTAAATCAAAACTTACTGTAGCTATTTCTGCTTTCTAATGGGGGAAGTGTAGGGATAGAGATGCCATAATTCATAAAACTCTCCATTCCTTCCAACCCAATTCAGAGACTAGAAGGGAGGAAATAAGTTTGAAAGCACTTCTGATATCAAAGGGTGAATTAAACACATGCATTTAGTTCTGCTCTCAAACTCCATTAAATTTCAAGTAAGCTATTTTTTTTTATTATTGCATGAACTTACAGAGTAAAATGGGAGAGGAGACAATAAACCAAAAGGTTGGGGGCTAGAAAGTGGATGGATGGGTGGTAACTTAGTAGACTCAAAAAAGCAAAATTCTAAATCAGCAGCAGGAAAAGGCAAGAAGCAATCTGCTTTACGTTGCAGAACTCCCAGCAGGCTCAAAAATCAATGGTACCAAATACTTCTAGAAGGGGTAGAGAAGATGAAACTCACAATAGCAAGGTCTGTAAAAGAAATGCTTAAGAAGCAGTGGGCCCCCCCAAAGTCTTTTCCCCTTGTTCTTCCTTCATCTTGGCAGAAGCTTGGACTTTACTCTGGGGAAAAGAAACAGGGGATCTCTGACCTGGGGGACATCAGACACAGTTGAGAATTGGGGCCCATACTGAAAACAATGTAATTATAGAGCATTTATATACTGAATGTTCAGACCTCAGCCTTTTTTCACATCCACTCAACTTCCAAAGGCTGGCAGCCAGGTAGAGAATTAGAGGAGTCTAATCTGGGGATTGTAACCAAAAAGAAAACTCTAAAGATATTGATGTCATAAGATTCCCAAGAAAAGCATCCCTCCAATCACCCTACAGTGAAGACCAAAGTCAACAAATCTGTAGTACCCAGAGATTTCAAATTGTGTCACATTTTTTTAAAAAACTGAGCAACCAGATAGAGAAAATGGAGAAGGAATCATCAGTAAAATAATTCAAGAAAATTCCTTACTCTTGAGACATGAATCTCATATTTCAAGTTCTGACCAGTATAATGGTTTGGCATAATAGGTAAAAATAAACCCACACCAAGGCATTTCATAGTGAAACCTCAGAAAACCAGGGAGAAATGAAAGCTGCTAAAGACTTCCGGGGGGTGGAGGGTGGTGGCAGAATCCTTTCACTCAAAGAATGAAGAATCTGAATGGCATTGAAAATGAAAAGACAGTGGAGCAATGCCTTTAAAATGTTAAGGAAAAAGTGGCTTTTAATGTGGAAGGCTTTATATTTCCAAATATCATTATCTAATGTGAGAATAAAAGAGAGACAATTTCAAACATTAAAATTCTACAAAATAAAGTTTTAAAAGTAAGATAAACCTTACTTCTCATGTACCCTTTCTTGGGAAGTGAAGGATGTGCTCCAGGAAAACAAAAAAGTAAGCAAAAGAGAGGGACAACTTGATCAAAGTCACTTACACACATGGGTCCCCCAGGCCTATCTCACTCTTACACTCTTTACTCCCGTGTAACACTGCCTCTAGGAACGTGGGATCCTAGCCAAAATCAGCACTATAAGCATTGTACCAGGGCTGTCCTTCCAAATTCAAAACCTCCAAAAAGCCAGAAGTAGCCAAACTTCAAGTTTCCTGAAATTCGGGAAACAGAAGATCTTGCACAGGAAAGAGAGAAGAGAATCCTCAGGATAAGAGTGAGGAGTGATGGTAGCATAAAATGTCTGCCCAGAGAGTCACCGGACCAGACTGCAGTAAGTCATGAGACTCTAGAAGAGATTCCTACAAGAATATGCGATGTAAAGCTTGCCTAATGAGAAAGAACATGCAGAGAGCACATTTATTCCAAAACACATAGAGCGGATGCCTTTGAGAAAGTACAAGTGGCAGGCATCCCATTTGAGTTCCAAGGAGAGAAGGGGCATAAGCAGGAATGGAAAGATTCGGTCTGTCTCACATTGTCTGTTAGATCTGGAGAAAAAGAGGCAGCACTTCTTTGGGCTCAGTCTATCTGACTGTGGCACCAACATGGTGTGTGGAATTTGCCTCTTCAATGCCTTAGCACTAGCCTACTGGGATGGTGGTACAGAGAGCGCATAGAGTAAAAGACAGCACTTCTAGTAATAGGATGTGGTATAAGTATACCCGTGGTAGTTGAGGCACAAATAACACACCCTCATATAACTTTACTAGGCATAGTACAGGAAGAGAAAGAAGTAGAGAAGAAGCAAAGGGAAAATGGCAGATGTGAAGGGTGGCTGAGAAGATCTATTCTAGAACGCTCTTGCATCATCCCTTGGAGACTCCATAAATATCCAGAGGTAAGTTCCAGTCTAGGAAGCATGTTTTACACACGCACACACACACCCTTCCAATATGGGCTAATATTCAGACTATAATAGACAACTAACTTATTAATTTATAACGGTCCTAATTACATTTCATTGCTAAAGTCAATTGTTTGTTTCAATTAGAAAATCTGCCCCACTTAAGACATTAGTACCCAAAACCAATTGATAATGGGTTTGCATTTCCACAAGTGTGTTTGAATTTCAGTTATCTGACATGGCACAGTAGGGAATTACTATTTGCATTTTCAGGTACCGACATCTGGAATTCAGGCATGAGATTGAACACAATTATCCCTCACAATAAAAGTAAACAGAGCTCGGCATGAATCTGCTAATTGTTCTTTCCCACTGAGATACAATTTTTAGTCAGAATACATACATAAAAGAGTAAATACCAATCTGTCCAGTCTTCTCACGAAGGCCAAAGTTACCTCCTTAAATTCTAAGTCACATTTTTTTCATTTTTCTCTTAAAACTCTCCAGTGAAGAATCCAGCTCAAATTCCCTATCACAGCAAACGAAGCTGTAGCTCAGGGGGTCTTGAGCGTAGGCACACATAACTGGGAGGGCTGTTAAAACTCAGACTGCCAGGCCACACCCCTGAGTCTCTGGTTCAGTGGTTCTGGGATGGGGACCTGAGAATTTGCATCACTCCCATATTCCCTAAGGATGCTGCTGCTGCTGGTCTGGACCCCACCTACTTTGAGAACTACTGCTCCCCATCAAATCTCTAGCTCCATCTCCTAATACTTCCCTTCTTACCCAATATATTCCACCACATTGGCCTTCTTTTTGACCCTCGATGCCTCGTGCTTGTTCAGGTCAGTCTTTACAATTATTGCTCCTTCTGCCTCAGTCTGTTCTCCCCTTGATCTTCAACTTCTCAGAAGGGCTTTCTTAACCTAGCTAAAGGAACTCTATACCACTTGCAGTCTATACCATTGTCCTATTTCATTTCCTTATCACCAGCACTTACTCTGAAGGTACCTGTCTCCCCTACAGAGAGTAACTTCTACATGGGCAGGGACTTCCTCTGCCTCTTTGGTTTGTTTGTAGTCCTTGGAGGCAAAAGACAAATAATTTTTGGATGAATAAACAAATATGCGGAGGAGACTGGGTCTGTGTCTTGAGTTTTTTAGTCATGAGAGGACTAACATCACTAGCCAGACAGGCACCTAACAGCTCTACATCAACTGGTCTCTCTCCATGACTCTCATCCAAGAACCTTTTGTTCCCCACGTCATCTGTAATTAGAGAATTTATTCCACATGTCATTTGTAATTAGAAAATTAGACCAGGAGGTATAATTTAGTACAAAGTTGGTGGAATGTCAGTTCTGCTAAGCAGGGATAGAGTAATATTAGCCTATTCTAACAAAGAAAATCAAGCTATTTTATAAAAGAAAGGGGGGATTGATGTTGTAAGCAAATTATTTTTAAATGAAGTAGATTAAAATTTATTTTGATGTAAAGTTGTGATCCCATCTATGATCTCAGACATAAGCCTTTGACAAAGCACCAAAACTGCAAATCTGTAAAAGAGAATGCTGATTTTCAAGACTTTTTTTAATGCGTTTTTTAGAGCCCTTTGAATAACTCAGTTTTGAAACTAAACATCACTTGTCTTAGATTCTGGGTTATTTAACAACTGTCTGCTCTCCAGCTCTTACAAAAACCTTAATTTTTTTCAGTATTCATTTGAGTGGTGTCTCATAATTGTTGGCCATGAAAGTTTATTTTCAGGAAATGCTTAATGTTTCGTTCGTTACTCTGTGGCTCACAGTAAGTGATCTCCGTAATTTCTTTGGGTTGGGAAGGGAAGTAAACACTGCAGGTTAGAATCAGATCACTGCTGGGGGCTTTTTTTAATGGCACTTCATAAACTTGTATCTATAATTCTCCACCCACACAGTCATTGTACCGAATGCATTTCTATTATACAGACTGTTTTCTGGGAAAAATCACTTGATAATTAGTCTAATACTCAGTAGGCCTCCCTCACCCTTTTTCACTCTCCTGTTAAACCTTGCAGAAGACCTACCTTGTAGTGATGTTCAACAGTGAATGACCAATATAGCAAACAAAGAGATCAGGAGCATGAAGTCACATTTAAAGGGAAAAAATCTGTTTTCACTATGGTCTCTACTACGCCATGACCTCTGAGAAAATATTTTCCCTAGGAATAAGCAGAGCCTTGATGTTTATTCAAAGAGAGGAGCATGTGTGGACCTGTTATTGCAAATATGGTCTATCATATGATGAGACAAAATAATCCTTAATTGGCTGAGTTATCTTAGGCAAGCTGCTTCATCTCTCTGGCCCTCACTTTTGGGGGAAAATTAGGGAGTTAAGATGGTTAATTCCACACTCAAATACTGGATCCATTTCCTTCCAGGAAAAAAGAAAACATGCTACATCCCAATATCATACTTGATTTCTATAATAGCTAATCACCTAAACTAAAAGATACATGAGCAATTGCAAGCTCATCAACCTAATGTCTTGCATCTTACTGATCCAAAAAACACACAGGATGCCATGTTCACTTTTCTGACACTACCTAGGACTTCACCACTTAAGAATTGAAGGCTCAGAACTAGTTTGCTACTATGGCAGGGCCTAGGATCATATTTTGTATTTATGCTCTTTTCTAGCTTCATTTCTTTGGGACAGAAATTATACAGGTGACCCTGTGATCCTTTCCTTTCATATTTTGAGATTTTTATGGTGTATGTGTTTAGAATATCATCACATGATAATAGGATATTAATATTCATGGTTTCATCTTCTTTCTCCATAAAATAGATTCATATAGATTAGCACCGTCTGCTTCAGTGCAGATTCACAAGCATGAGCCAGGGTATGGAAATCTGTGTAAGGAACAACGTAACTCAGAAGAAGTAAAACAGATCAATCTCCTTTTATTCTTCAGACTGAACACATTGTAAAAATTAAGCAAAACAAAAGTCAAGTGTGACAAGGATTTTAATTGGAGAATATGGTAGATTGTCATCATCAAAGCCCATAGGAAAAGACAAGGCTAATCTTATTAAGGTTATCTGGGTATGCAGCAACAACCAGCCCCAAGAAACCCACGGTTCCACAATCAATTTCTCCGCCAAGGGAACTTAGTTTATTCAGGCTAATGAACTGAGGGAAGACATGGGATTGGAAATAACCATCTAAGCATTTTTTTAACAGAAAATGTAAATGATCCACGTTGTACACAAACCAATAGGTTGGTTCATTCGTAATGAAACATGCAAATTTCCCTTTGCATGTGGCCCTGAGAAGTTGCCAATTGAAGAGAGCCTTTTCCCTGATTAGTGGCCTTTTGCATAACACCCTCCACGATATAGTCATTGAAATGAAACACATGCTGTGCACAGCTGCCTCAATTTGTGCAATAGATCTGCTGCAAAACAAATTTCAGCTGAGAACTCTGTATTGGTGAGCTGCTATTGAATTGGACATTCCTTTGAGAAATAACCCAGCAAAATTAGACTTTTAAAGTATCACCATGCTATACAAATATTCCATGATTTATTACTGTATACCAAGTTCACCTGACCTAGACCCATTCCTCCATAATTGTCTTTGTTATATCCACATAATAATAGTAGCTACTTTTTATTTTCTAGGAGCTAAACATTATGCTGGTTACACTACCTATATTGTTTCCACAATCCTCAGAACAATCTGTCAAGGTAGATACATATAAACAAAGACCATATTTTTCCCACTGTGTTCATTCCTTGTTTATCCCGTAGTAAACCAACAACTATTCCTAAGCCTCACAGATGTGGATTTATGCTTTCTTAAATTTTTAACTATTAGAACACATGAATGGTGAAGTTATTTTCCTTAAAACAGAATAAAAAGCTCTCATATTGATTCAAGAGCTTCTAAACTTTTCTGTGAATCTTCCATGGGTTGCTACAATATTCTTTCTCTCTTACTCAAATGGAAAGCATCTAGGAAATATTAACATATAATTTCAATGGCCTGCAACATAAACATCTTTTTTTGATGGCAATTACATTTGGAAAAGGTGTCATTTCCTCACCCTCCCATCTCATGTCCAATCAGTAGCAATTTACTGTCAATTCTACTTTCCTCATATTTACTGAATGCATATGTTCCTCTCTATTTCCCCAGTCCATTTTCATTATTTCTCACCTTCATTACTGTAGCAGAGCCTGACTAGTTATACACCACCAAGTCCCTTTTTCTCTGGGCACATAGCTAGACTATTTCTCAGCCTCCCTCACAGTTAGCGGAAGCCATATGATTGCATTCTGGCTAATAGAATGGGTGTAAAAGTATCTGCTCTTTCTGGATGGTCTAAAGAACCCTCTCAATAGTACCTTCTCTTTCTCTTCTGCAAACTATGAGCTGAATGGAGGAAACTCCCAAAAACCTAGAGGATGTCTAGCTAAGCCAAATATATAAGGAGCCTGAGGTTTGAGTTACAATTTGAAGGAGAGTTGTGTGTCTATCTAAACTGTCCACCTAGGAATCCCTGCAGTGGATTGTGGGAAAAGCCAGATGGATACTTTGATGGTGCTAACACTGAAATAAAGGGATTATTTGATGGTAGTCAGCCTATATAATATACTAGTAAAATAGCTTTGTTTCCCAGCTTTTTGCCTTAATGATAAAGCCATCATCTCTATTAAAATCAAGTTTATCTTTCCAAAACATCATTTTGTAACCATCATCTCCATTAAAAAATAATTCACAGATGTGCTAAATGGACACATCCTGGTCACTTATTATGTTTTGGGCTAGTTTTTTACAGAATCTTACAGTTGACAATTTTTCACCTGGCTTTCTGGGATCCCTGTTTGCCTATAATTGTATACCCTTGTTCTATGTCTCTAGATTCCGGACAATCTAGATTATTTACTATTCCTGACATACAATTTAGATTTTTTTTTGCATGCATGCCTTTCATTCCTTTGTCCTCTCAATGTTTCTAACCCTGATGTTTCCTTGAAGCTGCCATGTAAATGCTACCATTACCAGCAAGTTTCATTTTCTTTCCCAGCTGAAAGTAATCTCTCTTTTGGTCTCTCATTTCTCCTAAGATTCCCACAGCATTTTGTTTCTCTTTATAAATTCTACAAGTGTAAACAGATGGCTCTATATTTGCCCTATTCATCACTGTATCTCTAGCACATGCCTGGCACATAGTAGGTACTTTCTGAAATGAATATCACTTACTCATTGGGACTTAGCATAGTGTCAGCAGTTAAATATATACCATTGTGCAATGAATGTGAAGTTCAAACTTCCCTCCAGGTTCTATGAGTTTAGAGTTTCACACTTAAAAGTAGCTTTACTCTTCCTTTCCATATAACTGTTCTTCCTCAGCCCTGTCTCAGTGATGGCTTTCCATCAACCCCCTGGTTGCCTAAACCAGAAACCTAGGATGATTCTTCGCTCCTCTTCACCCCCTTAGCCAATCCCTGCTGATGCTGCTCCCTAAGCAGGCCTTTACTGCATCCCATCTCTTCCAGCCCCTTGGCACACCATCACCCAGGCGACTTTCCTTTCTTTCATCTCTTGCCCACCCCCAAAGTCCACTAGCTAAACAGTAGCCAGATGGTCTTCCTAAAATCAAATGCAATTCTCATCTTGTTCTTTAACCACTTAAAGTCCTGAAGAGGCTCTTGAAGGACTTCACTATCAAGTTCTAAAGTAAGCATGACCTACTCAGCTCCTCATAACCTGATTAATTCATTAACTCAACAAATACATAGCAAGCATCCTTTCTAAGTGCCAGATACTTTTCTCAGTGCCAGAGGATGAATGGATAGATAACAAACCAAATCTGGGCACTCACTGAGCTTCCATTCTAGTGTGGAGACATGCAGCAGCGGAAACACACACACACACACACACACACACACAAAGGAGGTATATCATTTAGCATGTTAGAAGATAATAAGTAAAATTGAGAAAATAATGCAATCTGGGAGTGAAGATGTGGAGGAAAGATTACAACTCAAAAGAGGTTATCAGGGTAGGCCCTTATTGAGAAGGTATCATTTGAAGTGAAAGAGTAGAGGAGGTAGACAATGCTGAGTCCTGAGGCAGCAGCCTGTCTAGCCTGTATGAAAGTCTGATTTTATAATCCCTCAGTAATCTATGCTTCAGCCACAAAGATTTCTAGTTCCTGAATAATTCTTTCCTTCTGAGCATTTGCATATGAACCCACCTATCTCAAATGTCCTTCTCTTCCTTCTTTTGCTGTGGAACTACTCTACATCTTTTAGGGGTTAGCTGTGTGCTGCCACTCTTAAACCTTAGTATGCATACAAATCACGGGAGGTGGAGCCCAGCAGTATCCATTTCTAACAAACTCCCAGGTGATGCTGATGCTGGATAGGCCATGGCACAGGAGTAGTCAGTCAGAGAGGGCTGGTCTAGGTCAGTGGGCCTCAGCTTTGGATCATATTGGAACCACATGGGGGAACTTATAAGTCCCTCCCCTGTCTACAACAATGACACATCAGCCCAATGAAATCAGAATTTCTGAGACTGGAGTTTAGGCATCAGTATATTTTTAAGTCCCCAAGTGATTCATTTCAATGTACAAGCAGGCTTTGAACCTGTGGAGTCTCTCAAATGTCTTCTAACTTAGGAAGCTATCACAGGGATGGCTAAGCCTTTCCACATGGGATGTCACTGACACTGCTTGGGCATGACATGGGCATTGCTATTCAGGACACAGATCTGTAGCACAATGGCTCTGATCACAGACTCTAGAAATGACAGATGTGGGTTCACATCCCACTGTGTTGTTGAACTTTGGGCGGGCTGCTTTACCTCTCTCAGACTCAATTTCATTTCTAAAATGAAAATCATTGTATCTAACATTTTGGTCTATTTAAGAATTTTAAAAAGTAATTATGCCCAGCACTTTATGGAAGGCCAGTAATTTGAGGCTGCTGTTGATATTAAGTATGAAATTTTGCAGCACTGCAACTTTTTTTTTTAGACAAAGATGCTTGTCTGTTCTCCTGCTTTCCTCCTGAAGAGCATCCACATGGAAAATAACAACAGCCACTAGGGAAGCCTGGATCAGCTTAGGCACCATCAGGGGAACTCTTTCCAATAGTTAATTTCCTCCTCTGTCCTCAGCTCCCAAAGCTATCCTAGAAGGAAGCCACTGTTTTACTTTATGAAACATTTGCCCACGATAATACAGTAATTCTAAGCAGTCTTTTGGCAAACAGACCCTTCTTCCTATCCCGGTCACTCTGTACATAGTAAGCAAAGTGGGTGTACTCACTAGGACAAACACTCTTGCTCATCTTCATTTGCTAGTACTGGATTATAGTTCTGATTGCTTTACATGAATCAAACACTCTCTTGGTAGAAGCTGCAACCACAATAAAATCATTAGGGTGGTTCCACCTAATTAGTAAGTCACAAGCGCATTTGTCTCTTGGTATTTGGGGAAGGGATCATGGAACCAGTGAGGCCAGGTTTCCATTTCTTCTAAGCCACTGGCACCCTGCAAAGCAACAGTATTTTCCATATTCTTTGTTAATGAATTTTCCCCCACACCAAATATTTGAGAATTTAGGGCAGTCCTCAAATACTGCCTGTCCCCACCCCTTGGGTCCAGCTAGCAAGACTGGAGAAAGAAGATATGGAAAATTTAATCAGAAATGCAAGGATGGTTGAAAATCTCGCTCCAAGATACCTCTGTTTAAAACCCACACCCAGACCTCTGCTCTGTTCATTTCCCTCAGCTTTTATTAATATGCTGACTTATGTTTCTACTCTACTCCCATGAATTTACTCACGATGCCCTCTCCCTTTTCTTCTCTTCTTCATCTAAAATTTGAGAACTATTTCCCCAAGAACCAAATTATAAAAATTGGTTAGATTTAGTAATGTTATAAGTATAATTAATTCAGTTAATACATGAAGAGTGTTTGACATAGTTACTTAAACATGGTATGTGCTCAATAAATGTTTGGCACTAATATAACTACTATTATCGCTTTTATAATAGAAGGTCAGCTGTCTTATACTTTAATCTTGTGGACTGGCATATATTTTAGACACTTTTTAATAATAATTGAGTGTCATTTAAGCATTAAGTATTATGCTAAGTGCAGTATATGCTTTAGCTTAGTTAATTCACAACCGCTCTACAAAGATCATACTATTATTTCTTGCCTAAACAATAAAGAAAATGAAGGTCAGGTAGGTTAAGGAACTTAGTCAAAATCATAGAACTAGTAAGTGCCACAGCTCTTCTGTCTTTAAGTCATTCTCAGATTCATGATGTTCAACTTCCTAACAGAACAATGCTTGGTCCTCCCTGTCCACTGTTGCTGTTTGTAAGTCATAATCATTAAGGTCATAAGAAACAAAGTTCATAACAGTCTAACAGAGTCTAAGGAGACATGACAACTAAATGTAATGTGGTATCCTGGTGGAATCTTGGAACAGAAAACAGAAGTTAAAACTAAAGAAATCTAAATAAAGTATGAGGCTTAGTTAATAATAATGTATCAGTATTGGTTCATCAATTTTGACAAGTGTACCATAGTAATGTTAACAATAGGGGAAACTGAGGGCAAGTTACACAAGAACTCTCTAATGTTGCCACATTACCACAAATATAAAACTCTTCTTAAATAAAAAGTTTCCTTTTTTAAAAGTCAATGAATCCTTGCTCAAGGTCATACTTGGAATAGTATGTCTAACTATAATAGTATAACTATTATACTCAGTAAAAACAAAATGGGTAACTGCATCGATTAACGTGCATTTTAGAGCTTGGAACATTTTAGCTGATTGTGAGTTTTCTAATCCAAATTATCCACATTCTAAAACATCCCATTAAATATAAAACGGTTATAGAGAAGGATCCCAGAATTCATGGCAAACCCTTCCTCTGAAATTCTGACCAGAATATCTGAGCCATTGTAAAACAAAACAAACACACAAGCAAAAAAACAAAAAACAAAAAACAAAAACAAAAACAAAACAAAAAAAACCCCCTACTTTATTGAAATCAGAGAAAGTGTTAAAGTAGAATATTAAGCCTGGGAATCCAAATCCAATTATTCTGCGGAAAACTCTTTTCCACAAATGTGTCAAAGCAATGTTAAGGATCACTGCAGCCTAATTCCAATAGTAAGAAAAGGAGAGAACACTCAATTCAACATCAGTGTGCTCGTTATATGATATCTACAATACCCTGCGGAGGAGGCACTTTTCAAATAGGAAGTCCTGAATACATAATATCTGGGCTACTTAAAGAGGTCTGTGCAGGGAGAAAGTTAAATGTCATGGAATTCCTTGGTGGCATGTGTCAAAAGTAGGAGAGAGAAAGCCCGGTAATAACAATTCCTTTACATACTCTGCAAAATTCAAGAATTTGTTCGCTGCCAGGCAGTGTGATAACTTAAAAATGTGTCCACAAATTCTCTGACACTCCTCCTACCTGGGCCTATGCCCTCCATACTTCAAACTAAGGCTTCAACCAACAGTACAGACCCAACGTGGCACAATGCTTCTTCTAAAGGTAGGTCACAAAAATCAATGTGCTTCTGCTTTGTACATAGGAATACTTGGTCTGGAAACCCCTCTGTGTCTGCTCTGACCCCATTTTTGGTCGAGCTCTAGCCACTGTTTGACCATACCAGGTGAAACACTCTGAGCCATATGCTTACTGAATATTTATTAAGCCAACACTTAGTCAAACACTGAATTATTGGCCCACAAAATCTGTGAGAGATGATAAAATTATTGTTGCTGTTTTAAAAATATTGTTTCTTCTTTATCAATTCCATGTGTATGTACAAATTTTGTTTATACCAGCCTTACTTTCTTCTTTAAAAATTGCATTAGTCATTTATTTTGAAAGGAAGTTGATTTTATTAAGTTTGTTTTTGTTTTGTTTCTCAAGATATAGTTGATACACAATGTTACATCAGTTTTAGGTGTACTTTATTGCTGTTTTAACTCACTAACTTTTGAGGTGAGGTATTATGCAGCAAGAGCTAACTGGAATAGTCAGCTTATGATTGTTCAAAAAAGTGTTGGGTTAACATAAGTGTCAGTACAGAGTAATCATGATGTGCTGGCTGTATTGTGTTAAAGCTGGTCATAGAACCATAAATATGTAAATCTATAATAGGGGCAAGTAATAGCATTTTATTTTATACTGTAATTATTTACGTATTACCCGGAGCCTCTACCTTAATTAAAAAATAAGCATTATTAAGCATCTACTGTGTCAGGCCTTAGGACAAGCATTAGGAATTCGATGGTGTATAAGACAAATATATATCCAGTTTCATGGAGCTTACACTCTAGTGAGAGAAACAGACAAAAACAAATAAACAATTCAAATGATCCCTAATTATGCTAAGTGCCATAATGGAAACCAACAAGTTGCTTGGGAAAATCCTACTTTTGACAGGTGGTTAAGAAAGATTGCATGGTGACAGATGGTAGCTATGCTTACTGTAGTGAGCATAATGTATAGAATTGTCAAATTACTATGTTAGATGCCTGAAACTAATATAACACTGTATGTCAACTAAACGTCAATTAATTTAAATTGAAAAATAAATATAGAAAACATTTTGAGAATGGAAAAAAGCAGGCAAGCAAGCAGGATATCTCTGAGGAGATGACACTAAAGACAGGACCAAAAAGTAAAGATATAACCAGTCATGTTAAGAGCAGCAGAAATGTTCCCAGAAGAGTAACAGCATGGGCAAAGGTCCTGGAAATAGAAATATGCCACAGTAAAATCAGTGTGGCTGAAACTTAATGTGTCAGAGTAGTGTGGAAGACACAGTGTTCTTTAAAGTTTTTTTTTAAGATTTTATTTATTTATTCATGAGAGACAGAGGCGGGGGGCTTGCAGAGACACAGGCAGAGGGAGAAGCAGGCTCCATGCAAGGAACCAGATGTGGGACTCGATCCCAGGTCTCCAGGATCACACCCTGGGCTGCAGGCAGCGCTAAACCGCTGCGCCACCGGGGCTGCCCAAGACACAGTGTTCTAACAAAGAATGCCCCTTCTGTGCTACAGTATTGTTTAGGGGAGATGGCTTTCCAATAAAAGATTTTATTTCTCTGTCTACCCCCTTGCATACAAGCATAGCCATGTGACTGAATCCTGGGTGGAAGTGGCACACTAGGCTGGTACAATCTGAGCCCCTGACTGACTGCATAGAGCAAAGACCCATTCCCCCTCCTTCTTCCTACCAACATGAGTAAGAAATAAACCTCTACTGGTGTTAAACCATGAGATTTCAGAGTTTAGCTTTTACAGCAGTTAGTATTACCTTAATTGAACCAAGGGAGAGTGATACAAGATTCAGCGGGAATGTGTAATGAGGGGCTGGATCAAATGGTAAGGAATTTGATTTTTTACTCTAAGAAAACTGAGAGAACCCATAATTGCATGCAGAGAAGTGAGAGACCTGATTAACATTTCAAGATCACTATGGTCTCTGTAGAGATTGGATTAGAAGACAAAAGAGTAAGGGTATTGTGTTGGATTATTACAAAGGGTCAGCATGAAGTAATGAAATGGAAGACCCATGTTCTTTCAGCTGGGAACTGACAGCTCAGTCCAAAAGAGCAAAGGTCACAGAACCAGAACTTCTTTAAAATGAAGAGCAACAATCACTTGGTTCAAGAGAGTGATTTGTATATTATCCTGCAGCTTTTAGATTTTCTGAAACTCTTAATAAACATGTCATATATTAGAATATGTGTTAGAATTATGTTTTCTAGAGAAAACATAATCTACTTATATTTCACTTCACCCTGGCTATATCAAAAAAAGCTTACGTTAAGCTTCTCATAACTTGAGATATGTGCAAAACAGTTGACTGAGATGCTTCAAAGACAGTGTGATCTGTATCAAGGCAATCAAATTTTTGGAGTCTTCTTGCTCCAAAAACCAAGCTCTGAGCATGATCTAAGACTCTATAGCAAATTAAGATACCTTCACTAAAAAAAAAAAAAAAAAAAAAAAAAGATACCTTCACTATAAGGATTAAGAAACTCTGGTAGACACAATGATGAATGAATAATCCAAAGTAAACCGTACTGCTGAACACAAGCCCAGGGGTAACACGGAGACAGAGCACTTTACCTGGCCAGAGGGGTGTATAATTGGGGGAGGTGGGTGAGTAGAGTCAGAGGATGAGGTGTTTGAGCACAAGTTTATCCAAGCAAGGAAGCATTATGTCATATGACAATATGGGGTCTATTATTTCTTTGCTTTATCTTACGATTGCTATCTACTAATCTTATTTCATTAGAGAGTCTTTTCTGAGAATCATTAGCTAAACACAAATTTCAGGTGACTTTAGTTATCTTCCATGAGTTAGTATTTTCAAAGCACTGTTACAATTTGTTAAAAGATACTCTAACCAAAGATGTAATGGGTTAAATCAGATCTAAAACAATATAGTCTAAAATATGTAACATATATTATGCCTATAATCTAGCATTTTGAGGGTATTCACTGCTTTTTATGTTTAAATATAAAATCTATCAAAAGGCTTCTTATTCTGCAAAACTCAAGGCTACTGATAGTAAAAGAATAAAAGCCTGTAAGTGGTCTCAGGAATGCTAACTGAAATGCATCCAAGAGTCAGCACATTTATTCTCTGGAAAACACATATATTAATTATCTTCTTTCAGAGAGTATCTACCAGTCTGAAGTTTTTGTTGTTGTATTGTGGTGGCTAATGCTGTTTTAATATAATCTGTGACTCCTGCATGAAATCTTCAGGCTTTATGAAGGAAATCACATACAACACATACCCATCACAACCTGTCATCACTGCGAATGCCCCAGAGAAACTTGCAGAAGGCAAAATTTGACTGAAAGCTAGAAACTGTATACATTAAGAATTTTTAGCTTTTATCCACTCTTTAGTTTTGACCCATGCAATTATATGACCTCAGGGACAAAAATGCAGCTATTTCACAAATACTCAAAGTGATTCCCAAATGGTATGATGATTGTCTCTTCTGAAGAGTCTAGACTCAAGCCAGCCATACAGTATCTCTTGATTTTCTCACCTGAAGACATTGTTCAGATGTGGGTTATCACTCTAAAGTATTTCAGGCTGATTCCAGAGACCCTGGCCAATCATCTGTTCATCCACTCCACAAACAGTAATGAGTCTCTACTATGCGCCAGTTATAATACTATGCTGAGGACGCTACATATATATGACATCACCCTCACCTTTAAAAACAGAATCAGCTCTCACATCATGTGATACTTGCTTCTGCGACCATAGACAAGGGACAATTGGGGATCCCTGGGTGGCTCAGCAGTTTAGCGCCTGCCTTTGGCCCAGGGCACCATCCTGGAGTCCTGGGATCGAGTCCCACATGGAGCTCCCGGCATGGAGCCTGCTTCTCCCTCTGCCTGTGTCTCTGCCTCTCTCTCTCTCTCTCTCTCTCTATGTCTATCATAAATAAATAAATCTTTAAAAAAAAAAAAAGACAAGGGACAATTAACTCTGCCTGAATGACCCCAGGCCTCAGTAGTCAATGAGTTCATCATCACATGAATTCTCATGTGTTGCTTATTCAGTATGTTTCCTCTAAGACCTCAGTCTTGAGGAAAGGAAAGTCTTCCCTTAATATTTCAGAGAGTCTCTAGGAGGCATTTCAAATAATCTTTTCATTTTCCCACCACACCTCTGTGTCCACTGGTCATTACAATCTCCTTTATGTTCTGTCACTGATAGGCAAGAACACTGTTGGTGTAATATAGGATAGAGGGGCTTCCTGTCTCAAAATTAGTGCTATATTTTGTTTTCCTGTTATATAGGCAGTTATAAGTTTCTGCCCCAAATTTCTTTCTCCACAGGGCTCATACTTAATGGTAAGGACCAGAATTGGCACCCATCACCATTATATTCTCTCCTTTTCCTTATGTTTTATTTGTATCCAAGTGATATCATATGTATTTTTCTGTAACTTTTTCCCCCCATTACTAATATTTAAAAATATAGTATATTAAGGAGTTGCCTGGGTGACTTAGTTGGTTAACTGTCTGCCTTCACCTCAGGTTGTGATCTCAGGAATCCAGGCCTACATCAGGTTACTTGTTCAGCATGGAGTCTGCCTCTCCCTCTCCTTCTCCCTCTACCTTTCCTCCTGCTTGTGCTCTCTCTTTCCCAAATAAATAAATAAAATCATAAAATAAAATAAAATAAAATAAAATAAAATAAAATAAAATAAAATAAAATAAAATAAAATAAAATAATAAAATAAAATAAAATAAAATAAAATATAGTATATTAACATAGAAACACCAGGCCATGTACTGGCCTTTGCATTCCACTATATGAGTACACTTCTTACTCTCCAAAGTGGGGGTCCCACGGCTCTCTGTGAGAGTACCAGTTTTCCCACAATCTTACCAATACTAGATATTATCAATTTAGCTTCTACTAGTCTGGTAGGCAAAAAATGGAATCTCCTATTTATTCCCTGAGGAGTAACTGAGCATTATATATGAACACATCTTATCTGCCTCCTTTTATATCTTGGCTTCACTTGCTTCCCAGGCTCTCCATTGCTTCCTTTGTTTCTATTGTAGCAGAAACCAAGGGACTTCACACAATACCTGTGATTCTACTGCCCGGAACTAGGTAATTACTTGCTCAGGAATATAGGATTCCACATTGGCCATTAATATGTAGTCAGGCCAACCAGCATTCTGAGTCTTCTCACACTTGAAGGGAGATGAAACACCATACCACGGGTTCCAAATCCTTCTGAGTGAATGTCACCACAGAGTCAAAATCCATCAGACCAACTTTGAACAGTGGAGAACCAGATGATAGGAACTGAGGAGGATAAACTTTATCCCCTCTCTGCCCACCATAGTAGCTCTGAGGTATAATATTTATGTTACAAGCTATTCCAAAGATAACCCATGTGGACAAGGACGCAGACATACCATTCAACTATCTCTCAGCTTTTTGTGAAGCAGTGGCCAGAGTGTAACACATCATCTTGCATCATTCCCCTCCCTCCATTTCCCTTCACAAGGCTGCAGCAGACTGTACTTTTTTGGAGGTAATAAGATTCCTCAACAATTTCTGAAGAATGTAATGTTTTAGACTGAGTCTATGTTTCAGAAAGATGACTCTGGAGACATAATGGAAACTGAGTAGTAATTAGAGAGAAACTAAAACAGGAGACATCTTTTTAGGTGTTCATTCCACTGCAGTAGGTGCCACTTAGGGCAACAATAGTGGAAATAAAGAACAGTCATACTGAAGAGAGTTTGGGGAATTAAGTGTTGATTAGATCATTCATGAGGAGACTACAGAGGGAGGAAGGTGAAAGCATGGACGAACAACAGTTATTAAGGACTAGGAAAAGAGGGATTGAGAAGTCGGAGAAAGGCCAGGAGGTAAGAGAATTTGGAGAAGACAGAATTTCAAGGAGAGATTAACTAATGATGCCCCATAACACAGAAAGATCAAATAGCCTGAGAATGAAGGAGGAGCTATGAATCCAGCTGTCAGGTATTAACATCAAAGGATGGAGACTGGAGGACACAGAAGATACCAAATAAAGATAGGTTGGTAAAATGTGACTGAACAATGGTCTGAAGTAGTAGTGGGAACCCAATGGAGACCCAGTGTACAAGGGATCAGAGGATCTGGGAACCTCCAGAGGCCAGGATGGCAATTTCAATGCAGGCCTCAGGGAGTGTCAAGATTTCTTTGGCAAGAAGGTAGAAGACATATTTTTGGGAAAAGCTGGAAAAGAATATTTACTGATAAGTGAAAAGAGGTTCTTGAGAATTCAGAGGAATGGGATAAAAGGAGATCAGTGGAGGTAGGGCTGGGTGTAGTTCTCATTTCCAAGTAAAGGTGCAAACTTTCAGGATTCAAAGTGTTTGTTATAAATGTAGCCTTCATTTCCTAGTTAGCCCCAGTTTATAGTTATCAAGATGTTCGGATTTGTAGTTTCCTGGGAAGCCATTCTGTCCCCAATTACTACATACTATCAATGCCTGAAATACTCCAATACAAATCTATTAACCTATTTAGAAATGCTTCTGGGGCAATAATATCTAATGTGGGTGTATAGATTAGATGAGAGAAAAACCCTCTGGGCATTAGACTCTAGGAGTGTTGGTGCTCCAGGAAGTAGGAGAAGGTTTTTCAAAGTTTATAGAGTAAGACATTAAAGATAAAATTTACCTACTTCATTATTTTCATTAAGGACAATGCCTCCTTCTAAAACCTGTAAAACAAACTATTCCATAAGTTACTGTGTCTCCTGCAAACACAAACACAGTCCCTTTCCTTTCAAAAGTAAACTTCAGAGAATGCAAAAAGAAACTTTATGCCATTATGCATGAATTATTCCAAATATAAAAGAGAAACCCAAAATAATAAACATCAACTATTTAAAATGTGACTTGTTTAAAATGTGACTTTGGCTATTTCAAGATAGTAAAAACAATCTTGAGAAAGAAGAACAAAGCTGTAGATAACACAATTCCAGATTCAAGATATACTACAAGGTAGTAACCAAAGCAGTAGGATACTGGCATGAAAACAGACACAAGGATCAAAGGAACAGAATAGAGAGCACAGAAAATAAACCCATGGATATACGGTGAATCAATCTATGATAAAGGAGGCAAGAATATACAATGGGGAAAAGGTAATAGGGTGCTGGGAAAACTAGACAGCTATATGCAAAAGTTTGAAACTGGACCACTTTGTTATGCCATATGTAAAAATAAACTCAAAATGGACCTAAATATGAGACCTAAAACCATCAAAATCCTATAAGTAAATATATTCAGGAAGCTTTTTGACATCAGCCTTAGCAACATTTTTCTAGATATGCCTCTTCAGGCAAAGGAAACAAAAGCAAAAATAAACTGTTGGGACTACACCAAAATAAAAAGCTCTCACACAGCAATGGAAACCATCAATAAAAATTAAAAGACAGCCTACTGAATGGGAGAAGATATTTGCAAATGATATATCTGATGAGAGGTTAATACCCAAAATATATAAAGAAATTACACAACTCAATACCAAAAAAGAAAAAACAGTCTGATTAAAAAGTGGGTAGGGGGCCTAAATAGACAAAGCACACATATTTCCAAAGCACACATATTTCCAAAGATGGCCAACAGACACATGAAAAATGCTCACCATTACTAATCGTCAGGGAAATGCAAATCAAAACCATAATGAGACGTCACCTCATACCTGTCAGAATAGCTAAAATCAAAAAACACAAGAAATAACAAACACTGGTGAAGATGTAGGGAAAAAGGAACCCTTGTGCACTGCTGGTGAGAATGCAAATTGGCGTAGCCACCATAGAAAATAGTTTCCCAAAAAATTTAAAGTAGAACTACCATATAATTTAGTACTTTCATTACTGGGCATTTAACCAAAGGAAACAAAAACACCAATCCAAAAAGACATATACCACTATGTTTATTGTAGCATCATTTACAATAGCGAAGACAAAGTACCCAGTGATATATGAATAAAGATGTATGTGTACACACACACACACACACACACACACACACGGAGGAATATTATTAAGCCATGAAAAAGGATGAGCTCTTGCCATTTGCAACATGGATAGACCTAGAGGGTACTATGCTAAGTGAAATAGCTAAGACAGAGAAAGACAAATACCATATGATTTCACTTCTATGTGGAATTTAAGAAACAGAACAATGAACTAACAAATAAATACACTCTTAAATACAGAGAACAAGCTGATGGTTGCCAGAGGAGAGGTAGGTGGGGGAATGGCTGAAATAAAGGGGATTAAGACATACAAACCTCTGGTTACAAAATAAATAAGTCACAGAGATGAAAATTACAGCATAGGCAATATAGTCAATAATATTATAATAATGTTATGTGGTAAAGATGCTGACTATTCTTACATGAACACTGAGTAATATATATAATTGTTGAATCAATATGTACACCTGAAACTAATATGTTAATTATACTTCCTCAAAAAAACCCTAAGCAATACTGAAAGAAATGACAAATATAGTAGTTTATGAAGCTAACTGAATTATAGGAAGAGTGATTTTAAGAGGAGAAATACAGTGATAGGAGTCTATTTTAACTAAAACAATTAATTGCTAATGAACATAAGCTACATTTGTCATTTTCATGAAAAAGTATTTCTCTTACTATCTGTAAATCAATTTCCTTGAGTTCAGGACAATTTTTTCAATATTTTTTCAAAACAGTATTTAGGATTTAAGACTTACTTCCACATAAGTTTGATCTCAAGTCAAAACTACTTTTAACCTCAAACTCAGTTCCACTTCATCTAAGGGATATGAGCTGTTGAAACCTAAGTCAGGTAGAGAGATCTCTTTCATCAAGAATCTTCGATGAGGGCATATGCCCCCTCTTTACAGAACACAATGCCTCCTCCTCCTCGGCTCCATGTCACTTAGCATGCTGACAATTATGAACTCTTTTAAAAGCCAAAGGTATTTAGATACAGGCTTCCAGTTACAGAAACAGTAATTCATGGGAATAAAAGACACAACTTAAGGAATACACACAAAAAATGTGTAATTGTTTAGTTATAAATTAATATGTTTTTTTTAAAAATTAAAAATTAAAATTAAAAAATAAATTTATATATTTTTAAAGTCAATGGTATTTATTTCTATTTCAGTAAAGAGAAAGAAGGCACCAAAAGCAGAGACAAAAAAAAAAAAGTGACTTGTGGTTCATGATCAAGATGTCTGGCTGAGCCATATTTCAATCAGGTGTTAGAAGTATATCCTGCAGCCAAAATCTTTATTGAAAGCCTCCCTCAGAAAAAAACTATAAAGTGCATTGCAAGTTAAATCCTGATTAACATGTTATTTCAAAGAAGATACCATAAATAAGGGGTGCCCGGGTGGCTCAGTTGGTTAAAGCGGCTGCCTTCAGAAGCTCAGGTCATGATCCCAGGGTCCTGGGATGGAGCCCCCGTAGTCAGGGCTCCCTGCTCAGTGGGGAGCCTGCTTCTCCCTCTGCCCCTCACCCCTGCTCATTCTTGCTCTCTTTCTCTCTCTAATAAATAAATAAAACTTTAAAAAAGATATCATAAATGAAAGTTAATATGAAGAAGAGCTCAAATTTGGCTAGAAATTTGCCTCTGGTTTCATTGAAGAATCAAGATATTAGGATGGCCAAATGAGATCACAGAGCTAAAAATGTACAAATGTACTCAAAGCAATGCTATTTGTTTAAGGGCAAACTTGAATCTGTCCTCTCAAAGTACGTTGTCTCTATCTACCTTAGAAGTAACTAAATTATTCCCAGCATTTGGGGGGATTCCTCCTCAGTCTTTTGGATTTCTTCAGTGGTGGCACTGAGACACGTGGCTTGTTTTGGGAAACAGTCAAAAGCAGTTCAGAGCTTGATTTGGTAAAACAGGTGGATTATAGGATAGAGAATTACCACTTTTTGTTAAAAAAGAGAGGGCGGTTATAAATTGATGCAAATTACTTTTCAGCACCTTATAAACTGGCTCTGGAGGAAATACACCCAGGGAATTTTTGAAAGTGTTTCAAGAAATGGCAGCATTATCAGAATAAATCTAAACTCTAAAATGACTACTCTAGGGAAGAAAACACACGTTGAGATTATAAAGTCCCTCCAAGCTTGCTATAGAGTGGAGAGCTTACACTCAGTATATTATTTTAATTCATTTTATTTTACTTTTATTTTAATTTTTAAAAGATTTTATTTATTCATGAGAGACACAGAGAGAAAGGCAGAGACATAGGCAGAGGGAGAAGCAGGCTTCCCGCAAGGAGCCCGATGTGGGACTCGATCCCAGGACCCTGAGATCACGCCCTGAGCCGAAGGCAGATGCTCAACTGCTGAGCCACCCAGGCATCCCTTTTAATTCATTTTAAAGAAAACATATGATAAAGATTATCTGAATTCTTGTATATGTTAAATCTTATTACTTTGTAGCCATACTCCATATTCCCTCCATGTGATTATGGGAAACATTTTATATAGACTGAATTCAAAAGTATTTTGCAGACAGGTGGCTGATGAATTACCAGATCTTTAATTCATAAATTTAACTTGTTACACTCATTTGGTTTATTGTGCATAATACACACAAACCCTGAATGATTCATAAAAACTATTTTTTACTCATAAAAACATGCCAAAACCTTTTCAGAGAGTTGCTTTTGTCTCTTTTTAGAGTGCTCATTCTTCAGTGTGTATAAACAAGCAAAGGCTTTGATATTCAAATTAATAAAAGCAGTCATAACGAGAAATGAATCCATCTGAAAATCATATGCTTCCATTTGATGCATATTAATGAAAAGCTCAAACACAAAAAAGTTATTTGAGAGGGTATTTACCTTACAAGCAATGAAAAATTCCCTTGCAGATAAAAACAGATGGAAAGGTTATATTACAGTTAATCACAAAATCTGAAATCTGAGTTCTAGACTGCCTCCCTTCAGAATAAGCAAGTTGCTAGAAGCATGGACTTTGAGGCTGGAGGCGGGGGGTGGTGGAGTGGAGGGATGTGACTTTAACCCTGACTCAGCTATTTGTTAGCTTTATGACCTTGAACAAATTACTTGCTTCTTTGAGCCTTCATTTAGTCATCAACAATACGGAAATAATAATGATATCCATTTCAGAAAGTAATTTTTTAAGAAATAAAAGAGTGCATGTAACTTTCCTAGCTTAGCACCTGGGCCTTGATTAGTTGTCATTATTAATATGATTAGTTGTCATTATTAATATGATTCTTAAGTTGGGGGCACTTGGGCGGCTCAGTTGGTTAAGAGACTAACTCTTGATTTTGGTTCAGGACATAATCTCAGGATCCTGAGATAGAGCCCCATGGTGCGCTCTGTGTTCAGCATGGAGTCTGCTTATCCCTCTCCCCACCACCCCTCACCACTCTTATGCTCTCTCTCTCAATTTCAAATAAATAAATAAAATATTTAAAAGTATATACGATTAAGTTGGACAACTCTTTTTTTCTGTGTATCACTCTTCTCTCCTATAAAATTAGAATGTTACCTAATTAATCAGTGAGAAAGAAACAAAGTGATAGAAAATTTAAAGAAAATTTAAGCACCATGTAATATTGGAAACTTCCATGAAATTAAAAAAAAATACTATTTTGCCTGCATTATGAAGAACAGTAAAATGCCTTATCCCCCCCTGCCGTCCCCAAACTAATTCCAACTGAACACACCTTCTCAAGTGCTTGTATCTCCTCTACTAGCAACAGGAGTTTGGTAATTTCAGTCTGAGTTTCTCTGGGCTTCATAAACAGATGGGATCATAGTAAGTATAATAAATCAAATTTCATTGGTTCCTGCCCCCATCAGGTGGGACCTGCAAACATATTTCTTTCTAAATACCTCCTATGCCATCAGAGCCTCATTCAGGTATGCCTGGGGATTCCCACAAGGTATCTCACGTGTGCTCACAAACATCTGAGTACCCGTCTTCATATGGCACTTGCTAGGCTCTTCCTCTCCTTGCCTAGATCTTCTGTTAAAAATCACACTAATGGGACTGATGGGGGTCCAGAAAACCAATACAAATCTAAGGGCTAGTGGTCCAGAAGGGTGTCCAGGGTCAGTCTTATGCTGGATGTCAACAAACACCCTTGCTGAGGGGAACTCCCCAACAAGTTTCACCCAAGGTCTTAACCAATTCTTGGCAGCCATGGAGAGATCCTGAAATCAAGGTTGTTACCATGTTCTAAGACAGGAAGTGAGTCCCTTTGCTCATATATCCCCAGAGCTATCTTTTCTTCATCATTCCCCACCCATTCTCCTCTTGGGGGAATAAGGTATACAGACCTTCCTCAGGTCTGTTTCTTGGTTAACTCTGCTTGCTCCCCTCAGCTTTCTCTGTCACGGACATTTGTGGAATATAAAACAAAAATGGCATTGAGAAATTAAGAAGTATTCTGTACCTTCCCTCCCTCCAAGGCCTAGGGACTCTGGTTAGATGGATGAGAGGGTTATAACTTTGGAGAGGTGAAGTGGTTCAGGCTTTTGTAATGTATGAAGTGGGCTCATTACTGCTCTGCAGAGCATTTTTAACGTATCTGGAATCTTTCATCTTCTTTTTCTTACGCTAGCTAAGAGAAAATTCTGCTTCTTCTCTTTCTTTACTTCCTCAGTTAAATGGCCAAGGGTGTGTATGGCCCAAAGAAGAAGAAAGAGGGAATTTGAGATCTGGGACCTTCAAATTTCTTTCTAAATACCCTGAAAAGGCACCAGGGAGGAAAAGGAAGAAAGGATTAAACTGGACATTTTCCTCTGGCAAAACGTGAGCACAAGAAACTAAGCACAAAAAGGCCTGTGACCTAATAACATTGACCAGAAGCTGCTGTTTCCTCTTAATTGACACCAAATCCTAGGGGCAATGAGCCCAGAAAGTAACAGAGATCGCCATCACTGTCACGGACTTCTGCAGCTGGATCCTGAATCACATGACCGAGAGCCAAATGACCATTCATGACCATTAAGAGATCTTAAGTGATCCCAAGCCATCTGTCAAAATAAAATTTTACCAGCCCTGAAATCTTCCAAATCAAAAGGAAACTAGAGATATATAAGAATTCGTCACAGTGGGGCACCAGGGTTGCTCAATAGTGAGCGTCTGCCTTTGGCTCAGGTCATGATCCCAGGATCCTGGGATTGAGTCCTGCATCTGGCTCCCCAGAGGGAGCCTGCTTCTCCCTCTGCCTATGTCTGCCTCTCTCTGGGTGTCTCTCATGAATAAATAAATAAAATCTTTAAGAAAAAAGAATCTATCATAGTATATGAAAGGTAGTTTGTTTTCTTTTTTTTTTTTTGTATCATGGGTTACAGTTAGGGCCAAGGACTGACACTCTGAATTGATGTTAAATTAATCCTGGTTGGCAAGTTTAGGTACATATGAGATGGATATAAGATCTTAGCTTCAGGTGCCATGAGGGGACCTGATTCCCCAAATCAGACTGGATCCCTTCACTGCCTCTCCACTAAGCTGTCCAGACCCCATTAAATGACCTCATAATCTGCAGGTGACCTGGGAATGGCTGAAACTTGACAGTGCCTTTGTCTTAGGAGGAGAGGATGTTGTGGGTGTAGTGTGATCCAGATATGATATAGACATGTGGCCAGAGAAAATAACCGGAGGACAGAAAAAAAAACAAGACAGGTTATTGAAATACCAGGATGAAGGAGAGACATGGAAAAACAGTCTCTATAAAGGTTATAGGTGTTTCTGAGGAATGAATGACACTTTCATGGGAATATATCAACCTACGGATCGGGTGCCCGATGTATACTTCTAGAAGGAATTAGTTATGTTTCTCCTATAAAAAATAATGCCACATCACTAAGCAAAATTATCAAAATAAGACCAATGAGTGAAAGCTGTAGGAAGATAGGTTTCAAAGACATTCAATATAAAATGTTTTAACAACTACAAGATGGAACAGGTTACCTTTGGAGCCCATACAATAAAATGATTAAGAGCATAGGTTTGAGAGTCAGAAAACTGTGGATTTGAATCCTGATGTTTAACACTCATTGCGTTACTCAAATTTTGGGGGCCTCTTGTTTCTCCCCTGAAGACTGTGGATAATAATAGGGCATACTTCCTGGAATATTGAAGGATTAATGAGATAATGTATAAAAAGCACTTATACAGAATCTGACACTTAAAAAAAGACTCAATAAGTGGAAGCTTTTTGTGTTACTGCTTTTGTGTTAATAACTGGCATGAAGTAGAAGCTGCCAACTGCAGATAGAGGAGATAGTTAGCTTTGGGAATTTATGTCATGTAAATAATGTTTGTTTCAAAGCAGATATATTCTACTCAAACAATGACTTTAAACTGACAGCTCAAAAGAGATGAAGTTAATTGTGTCCACTAGCAAGAGAAGACTCAAAACATGTAAGTCTGTTCACTGTACCTCTCCATCCGACCCATGTGATGTGGAACTGTATAGCTTAGCCCAGCACAATAAACCAGACAGATCAATAAAGTTTAAACAAGAATTCCCACATGAGGTAATGCAGGGGAAAAAAACCCCATCAAATTGGATTATGACATAAAGGGCCTCTGTGCGTATGTTGAAAATATCTGTAAGTGATTTTATATGACCCGAAGCAGAATACCAAGGGCTAGTGATTACATAAATAATGGAGCAGGAAGATGGCAACAATATTTAAGGTTATTCAAGACAATGAGTAAGCATAAAGCTGCCATTTGAAATGAGAACATCTAATCCAATTCTATAAGGAATTAATTAGCTGATCTTTTGATTTACTTGAACACTTACCAAATTGCTTTCAGAAAGACAAATACAACTGTCTCTGCTGGTGAATTAAAGGTAAGCCCTGTCTTGAATGAAATAAGAGCTTATAACACATTTCAGGCTATTATTTGGTTTTAGAGATTGTCTTTATTAGATACGTATCAAAAGGATGCTTCTGGATCAGAGCACAGGAAATGACTAATAAATTAAGAGGTTTTCCATTGTTAGCGTAAGAACTCAAAAATAAATTAATGTTACAGAGGATCCTATACAGAACACAGATCCTTCAAGGGAAATACAACTTGATCTTATTAAAACTATAAAAGCCCATTTCATTGATACCCTCTACCCAATCATTGGTTTCAAGTAAAAGGGACTCCCAGCCCTAGACACTGAACTGATGAGCTCAGGTGAAGCAGTCCACATGGAGCCTTTTGTTTATGAAATGGTCATGCTGTTACCAAGGAGCACAAAAAAGACTGCCTCCATTCCACTCCTGCCAGACCATGCCTGCCTTCATACTCCTCGCAGCAGGGCCAGGGGCTCTCCTTATCAGGTTCCTGCTGGTGCAGCTCCTAATGGCCTTCCTCAATTCCCATTCTATCTGCTTCACTTTGGGCTGACTCAGCAAATGCCCACAGAGGAGGTTTGCAGCATGGCAGGAGTAAGAAACTAGAAACAAAGAAGTCTCCTTTAATTAATTAATTTTCTTCCTCGTGTGTTGTCTGCAATTCTTTCTATCCATTGATGATCAAGAATTCCAGGGGCTGTTTAAATAGAGTATATTTCACATATTTAAAAAAAAAAAAAAAGAATTCCAGGGGCTGGCACAAGGGAAAGGCACCAGAAGAAATCAATTCTCAATAACCTTGGAGATCACAAGGTACTGGATAACAATCCTGTCTAAAAGAGAGCTACTGGTCTGTGTAAAGCACAGGTGAAGACAGGTGGGAAAGCCTAATAGAAATATTACACCTTGACTCCAGTACACCAAAGCCATTTTGGATTACATTCCAATAGACTATGTCATCAATATGCTTCAGAAATGTTGTTGGGATTATTTTCTGATATAGGTCAAACGTTGTGTCCAAAGAAAAAAAATGCATGAAAGAAGATCTGGAAATTATCTTGTGAATTGGAAGACGTAGCGAAAGTCAGGTTATAGAATTCAGGCTATTGAGGAGGATTGCGCTTCATCAGGAAACTGTGACTCAACATGGACAAGAACATTCAAACTAAGAACTTCTGACACTTAAATATACTGTAAAAAGGATTTGATATTTCCCTTTCTAGAGATTATTTGAAGCAGGATATGCTATCATATCCTTCTGGTTTCTTACAGAGTAAACCTGTCTTCTCAGCCTGACACACAAGGCCAGTTATAATCCAGTGCTAGACTACCCTTCAAGCTATATTTCTTCCCTACAGCTTCCAAATCCTTTACTCCACCCATATAAGAAGTACTTCTTTTTTTTTATCCATTGATTCATTTGTTGATTCATATACTCATTCATTTATCCTACATACATATAGCATCACATCTCACTTATTTATTGAAATAACCTTGTAAGATGGGTACAGTATTATCATTTTTTTTTCTAGAACAGGGGTATGATTGCTCTGCTAAGGCATCTGAACTTAATTCTTGATGGGCATGAAAATTCCACAAAGCACATGAAGATCAGAGGGATTTTTGTCATAGAATTGACTTGTTCTGATTTTTACTTTCGAAAGATAACTCTGGAGGCATTAGAGTAGGTGGGGTGTAGTGGGGAAACTGATAGTGGACACAGAGGCTATTGTAATGATTCAAGCAAGATATAATAAGAGTATAAATTAATCTTGTGATGGGAATGGGTAAATATAGAATCACTAAAGTAATGGAAGCCTAAGTGACTGACTAAAAAACTATATGAAGAAGAAGGAGGTTGCCAGAGGAGACCTGGGTTTCTGGCTCAAGTGATTAGATTACAGTGGTGCCATTAACTGAAAGTGTAGAAAAAAGCAGGGAAGTGTAGGAAAAGCATGTTTGTGGGAGAAAATAAATTCTTTTGTGTCTTCTGATTTAGGTACTATGTGACATCCAAGTTTATATGCTATTAGCTTCTTTAATATGTGAATCTGGGCTCTTCTGAGTGGAAACATCAAAAAAGACTTAATATAAAGTTTCTATTTTGTTCTATTTCTATTTTGCCCTTTTACTTTCACCTGACTGATCAAAGACTCTAAGTGCTAATATCTTTTTAACACTGACTTAGAAGTGTTTGTGAGATAATGAAATACAGGCAACTGTTGGGGAAGTAAATTGGTACAGTCTTCCTGGAGGGCAGTTAAGCAGAATGAGTCTCAATTAATGGTGTCTCCCCTCATGTGGTAATTCTTTAAAAAAAAAAAAAAGCCACAGTGGTTTGTACATCCTCCCATCAAAAAGTTGAGTCTATTTTTCTAGGCCTTGAATCTAGGCTTGGTCACAGAACATTCTTTGGTCAATGGGACATCAGAAAACATGACTGAGAAGTATTTGCCCATTGGAGTTTGCCTTCCCTTACTGCTGGGAAACCTTCCACCACCACATAAACAAGCCCAGGCTAGCTTCCTATAGGAAGAAAGACAATGTACAGAGAAGCCACAGCCACTCAGTCATTTCAGCCACGCTAGCTGTACCATCTGAGGCCTTGACTGCCCTAGATCACGGTTTCTCGATCTTGCTGGTGTTGACATCTGGGATTAAATCATTCTTTGTTGGGGAAACCTATCTTGTGCATTGCAAGATGTTTTGTAGCTCTAGCCTCTACCCATTAGATGTCAATAGCACCCTTCTCTCCCACATTGTGTTAGCCAAAAATGTCTCCAGACATTGCCAAATGTGCCCTGGAAGACAAAATCACCAACTATTTGAGAACCCCTAATATAGTCCATATTTATTGTCATATTCAAAGTACAGTTTTTATAATAATAGCAAGCACCATTTATTATATGCTAATTATGTCATATACACTATGATAAATATTTTGTGGATTATGTCATTTAATCCTTACTGTAAGCCTAAGAAGTAGGTATTATTAACATCTATATGTTACAGATTAGGCAACTGAAGTAAAAAAAAAAAAAAAAAGGTTAAATATTATGCCCAAGTTCATCCAGCTAGTAAGTAGTGAAGCAGGTTTTTGAACATAGGCAGTATGCTCCTAGTACAACTCCTTAACCACCATAAGGAGCTAATCCATTTAAACCTGACTTCTATTTAAGTACTAAAATCAAATAGTTCTACTTTGTCTAGGATCAATCAAAACTGCCATTAATAGACATCAACTTGGGCCAATTTTGATGTACATTGTTTTTTATTGACTTGGTACTACCAAAGAGAGGCAAGATCCACTAATGACTCTCACCATCCTCTGGCATCTTACCCCTTCTGGGATCCTTCTTCTCTCCTTCTCCTCAATACTATTCTTATAGTATACCGCATCTCAGATGCTATTCCTTCATACTTGGTTCTTCCAGTAACAATTAAAATAGCAGACAACAAAGTACCTACTCATTTGAGATATCTTTCTCATATATGAGACCCATACCCTACTCAGAGGATTCAAATACACTTAGTTTTCATGATTTTTCTGTCTTTTACATTCATGACTTCATGTTTAAAACACAATCTGCTCTGTGACCCCTCCATGTCCAGAGTAGACAGTAAATTCTCATGGTACATAGTGTTTTGCCAAAAAGACATTGAGGAGGATTCAAATCAATCTGGAGATCACAGAATCAGAGATCTCAAATTTCCTGGAATTTATAAGGAAGTTCTTGTTTTGGGGTGTTTAGGTATGATAAATCCAAAGGAAAACTGATCTTACAATCTTGTTTTTAAAAATAAGTCTCTTATTAGAAGCATCACTCTTTAACATATATATGCATAGATATGTACATATACATATGATTATTTGGATTTTTTAATACAAAAATGGACTTTACAATATCCATCATTTAAGGAAAAGTACACTTGTCATGCAAGTGCCAACTTTTGCCCTTCCACCATGGAAAGGATACAGGGAGATACTGATCATCACCAGGAATACTGTCCTCATCATACACCAAATCTGTTGGTGCCTTGATCTTAGATTTCTAGCTTCCAAAACTAAGAGAGACAGATCCAGAGAGATTCAAGACCAAGCTAAGGGAGGGCTTCCATCAGATATTGGCTACAAATTACAAGTGAGATGAGGATTCAGAAGGCAACTTTTGCCCAGGTCATCATAAGTAATGGATTTTTTAATGAATTCAGGAATACAAATGAAGAGTAAAAGGAAAAAGAAGAGTAAGAAAGTCTATCATTATAATGTGGTCAGGAATTGAAAGATATAGGCAGCCATATAATTTATATCTTAAAGCTATGAATATAGAAATTATTTCTCTTCATTAATTAAATGACACAATAGTATTTAACATGATAAAAAACCTCATTCCACTCCTCAACATTTATTTACTCTATTGTTTTGGCAATGTATTATTTAACTAACACATTGCACTCTGCTTATTGTATAAGACCATGTTTACCCCCAAACTGTTATTTTCATGGAAATACAAATGTCAGGCCATTCAGCAGATTGATTCTATATAAGAAACATCTAAACAGACAGGAGGGAGGGAGGAAGAGCAAGATGGAAGAAAGAAGGTGGGAGGGAAAAGCAGATTAAGTTTTATTTGTTCTATTTGAAGAAAACAAATAGAAAAAAATAAACTTCATCAAGAAGAATAGAGATGATCTAAGAAAGTAGAAATGTAAAGAGCAGAATGGAATGCAACACTAATGATTCCTCTTTCCCTACCTACCATATTCATTTTCATGATTTGCATTCTACATTAAAACCTATGGTTGTGATTTGTACATGTCACATTTATTTGTCAATATGCATGAACTTATGTAGCACTGTAGATCTTATCTCACCTACAGAGATGTACTTCTACAATTTTGGACACGCATTCTTCAAAAAGAGTATCTTAAGCTATGATCCCCAAAGATAGCTGTGAATGGTAGCAGGATTTGGAGAGTTAGATATGGGATTATGGTCACTTATAGATAGACCATATTATTTTAAATGTATGCAAATTTCTTATTTACTTCTGGCATTTATACATTTGTTGCTGCTATACCATTTAGCCATTTTACTGACAACCTGTAGTTTTACAAAGGTAAATTACTTTACATCTAGCAAAAAAACATTTGGGATGAGTTTAATTCATTGTGTATTTTCCTAAGTTCTATCCGTATTAAGTTCTAACTTAAGCTCTAAATTTTAGAAATAATTTTTATTACTATTTTGATGAAAGAGTTTGGTATTCTTAAGTTTTATGTCTGTATAGATACCTAATAAATAATTTGCTTGGGAATTCAAAACTAATATATTTAGAGACAAAATTTCTAAATCTATGTTATTGCTGATTTTTTTCATTAAAATGTAATAACTTTCACTCGATATAATTAAAATGGTCTATTCATTTTTTTTAAAAAAGAGTGTAACTTTGGAGCCAACCTACAGGGTTTAAATCTTATTCTATCACTAAGCATTTATGTGGCCTTGGAAGTCATTGGCCTCTCTCTGCTTTATTTTCTAAATTATAAATTTCTACTGTGATATTTGAATAAAGTAATATATGCAACTAAGAATAGTACCTGGCACCTGGTAAGCAGTATGTTTTAACCACCATTATTAATTTTCTTTTTCCACTTCCCAAAGAATAATGGACATCTCTCCAGGTAAGTAAACATGAAGCCACAGTTTTCAAAGGGGCACAATATTACAATTTATTTAGTATTCCATAATTTGTTCAGTACCCTGCTGATAAAGTATTCAGATATTTTTCCATATTTTAATGGATAAAAACTACATTCAGATATTTTTCCATACTTTGATGACTACATGGTATATTATTGGATGGATCCCCATCAAAACCCATGTCCTAATTTCCTCAGGATATCTTCCCCAAAGTCAGAGTACTGAGTGAAAACGTATGTGCATTTTCAGTTTTGAAAATATTTGCTGAGTAAGTGCTGAAACTGTTGTAATAATTCATACAACTATCAGCAGTATACAAACTGTTTTCAAATTTACATACATATACACACACCTGCCACCACTGAATAAAAGCAAGATTTACAATGTTTTTTTTGTGTTTTTTGTGTTTTTTGTTTGTTTGTTTGTTTTTTACTAATCTAATGGCAGCAAAATGGTATTCTGAGTTTTCATTTGCTTTTCTCTGACTACTACTAAATTTGAACTTCCCTTGATATAATTACTGGTCATTTGCATTTTTACCTTTTATGAGTTTCTTGTTTGCATCTTTGTTCATTTTACTATTGTCTATTTCTTATTTTGTAGTGAGTACCCTTTGACAGTATGCTCATGAACCCATTATATGCCATATGTCCTGCTAGTATTTTTCCTACCTTTCGTCTTCATCATCCATGTATCACTGAATAGCCACTCTTTAGACAATGGCTCTGAACCAGAATCGTTCCTGGCCTCTGAGGATTTGTGGCTCTTGAAGCATGAGCATTCAATGCAAATGCATTAGGAGATATGCATGTTTCCTATTATAAAATCAATGCTTCTAAGAATCTCCCTGAAGTGAGACAGCATCACATCAATCTTCATACTTTACCTTAAGAAAAATAAACCTTTTCCTGAAGAGGGATGTCTGGTTCATTTACTAACTTGTGAGCCCAATTTCCCTGGGACAATCTTACATCTCAAAGCACTATATTCTTCTCTCATACTTTACAGGAATATATGAGACTCAGTATGAAGTTTATACTAGGGCCTCTAGGACCTCTGTGGTTTTCGATTAGTTCAAGGAAGGCCTAGTGCATCTTACCTCAAACACTTACTAGATCATGGATCACACTGTCTTATATCTGTTTTTTGTCTTCCCAATGAAATGGTAAGCTCAGTTGTGATTTTTCACTTTGCTTTTCAGGAGCCCTGATGTTTTCTTGGACACAGAACAAGGCTATTTGGAATTTCTCCCTGTAAGTAATGATCTATTTATGGACCTGTTTCTCTGACACATTTCTCATGACACAGTTCTTAAGACAGAGAAAAAAGGAATGAAGTGGGGCCAAATAGCTCCTGAGGATGGCAAATGGAATAAAGGAGCAGAAGATTCACTCAGTCAATTGACAAATATTAGTTGAGCCTCTTCTATGGAACAGGCTAGGAACCCACCTACCAATATGGTACAATTTAAGGAAAATTACAAGACATACCTAAGCTAAAACAACTCCATCAACAACAAAGATTCACTTCCTAAGAATCTTAGTAATATCTCAGATAAAATCAGAAGCCACAGAAAAAGAAACACATAACAGTAATCAAATGGGACGAGAAGTAAAAGAAATGGAAGGGCTACTCAACGATGGGATATTATTCAAAATAAACTACAGTCACAGATGTATTTGGAGAAAGAAAGAACCTACAGTATGACCATTTTAAATATATATTCCTAAAGCACAAACACTGAGTATCAGATGGTGAGGAAATCACATGGTTCAGACCTCAGGCTGGATTCATGCTGGTTATAGTCTACACTGGGGGTTAAAAATGAAAAGGAAGAGAAACTGAAGTGACATCCACTCTAAGAGCAGAGTGGAGACCTCTTGGGCTGATGAAGGAAAGGAATGGTGTGTTCCTAATACAAATTATGGAATGGACACCACTGTGAGGAAGATCAGGGATAAAAGACAAATATTCAGGGCACCTGGGTAGCTCAGCGGTTGAGCATCTGCCTTTGGCTCAGGTCATGATGCTGGGGTCCTGGGATCGAGTCCCACATCAGGCTTCCCACAGGGAACCTGCTTCTCTATCTGCCTATGTCTCTGATTCTCTCTCTGTGTCTCTCATGAATAAATAAATTAAATGTATTTTTTTAAAAAAGACAAATATTTTTTGTCATCTACTGGCTAAAAGACAACTTGATTGACCGAGTGCTCAGATATACACTTAACATTGTTATGTGGTTTCATTTCTCAGAGCAGATGAGGTCATTAGGTAGACTATGCTGGAACTTATTCTCATCAACAGTAATGTGGAATGAAGGAAACATCCTTAAAACAGGAATGTGAGAGTTCATGATAGCCAAGTAGGAAGAATTTCAAGGACTCCAGAGAATAGAGGAACAAAATTCCCTCATCTAAAACTCTAGGAAGGGTTAAAAGGACTATGTGTATGTATATGGGAGGAGAGTCTCTAGAGTAAAAATATGACTGACAACAACTATCAATAACTCTGCTGGGGAAGGAAAGGTAAGTTATCTAGAAAGACCAGTATGACTACACAAGGTTGGATTTCAGTAAGCTTCACTTTAAAGACTATATACTAAAAGGGACACATAACCAAGATAAATATATTATAATAATTGCAAGATTTGTAAGAACAGTTAACACAAAGAAAAACTAAAGGAACTAATGGTTGAAGAGAAGTTAAAGGAAGAAAGGGGGGGCAGTTTATTGGCATTGGTAAGAATAAGAGAGGTGATGAAACGGGGCAGATGACGGAAAAGAAGAACATGGAATTTGGTCATTCTCCTGTTGCCCTGGATGGGAATATGGATTTCACAGTTGTCTGAGGGAGGGGATGGGAGTAATTCATTAGGGATCAGCAGCAGCAAGAGCTGTCTCAAATGGTCAAGAGAGCAGATAAAAAGAAATGCAAGGGAAAGGTAGCTCAGTGAAAAGAGGCAGAAGACTGGGAAAATGTCACAAAAGAAACTATCTTGGATGAAGTCCATATGGAGCAACTGATAAAATGAAGTTTGTGTTTAGCAGGCTACAAGTTTGTGTAGTGCGCTTAGAAATACAAACATGCATAAGAATGTATATGCTATGTTTTGTAGGAGAAAACCAGTGTTGGTCAGTTAATATGAATTTCTAAATTCTTTATTTTTAACATGTCTATATCTGAAGGTATGGCTGATACCTCGTCCAAGAGTAAGGAAAGGAGAAGGCAGCTGACATTTACTGGGAATGAACATACCAGGAAATTTACAGACAAGCTTAAATACTTACAATAATCATACGAGGTAGGTATTGTTAGTCCATTTATAGATGAGGAAACTGAAGGTCAGAGAGGTTAAATATCTTGCCTTTTTCCAAGCTAGTAAAGCGGAACTGAAAATCATCTGTTGGATTCCAGAGTTCACACTTGTCTCATTATTCTATGTCTTCTCTGGAGGAGAACAGAGATATCATAAACTCTTTAAGCATAAAGAGGCATAATTGCTTAGGATGTATACACTTTAGGTTAAGCCTCTGATCTGACCCTGTCTTGTTAAAATAAGCTTATTAAGAGCAATCATTTGGAACCTCTAACCCAGAACATTTTTGGCTCCCCCTCTCCTTACCCACTGCCCAACCAAACTGTTCCATCAGCATCTAGTTCTTCCATCTAGGCATCAGAAGCTCAGGGTAATCCCATTAATCTGTGACTCTTTGGGTTCACTTACTTATCCACTACTCTTCCATTTATTCACCTATTCAACAAATATTTACCACATACTCAAGTATTCAAATAATCAAAAGGAAATGTGTCCAGTTTTAACTTTAGCTTGTCATGAAAACCTTAATCCACCTGACCAGGTCTTGTCTGTACACCCACTTGAATTTTCCTGGTTATTTTCATCAACAGTTTTGGTTTCTCCAACTCTACAGAAGTAAAGGGCAGGGACCCTTATTTTGTTATTGAGTTTGATGCTTTCAGACCCCACAGTCTTATCCGTCAAGGCTTCTGCTTTTTAGGTTCATCTGAAATATCTGACTCCTTCTGATCAGCTTAGACCCCTCCTCCCCTTGTCATCTCCATTTTCTTCTTCTGTAAGCAGCCTCCCTCTCCACCCACCTACAGTTTTAAAAACAAGGCTGAGAATTTTCTCAACTCCTCTGACATATTTCATATTAAAAGGAGAACATAATAAGCATAAAACTTAATAGCTTTAGGTAAGTAGTTTTGGGCAAACTAGGTAAAGTGATCCCCTGTATAAATGCCAAACATACACTCTGTTTACCACAGAACACTTCCAAATCATATCAAAGAGAAACACATCTGATCCTAGGGTGATTTATATCTTCAGTCAGCACATATTTTTACCTCTGATTCATACTACATGATTTGGCTTTCAAATGCCAAATGAACAGTAAAAATTTGAGCCTTGCATCCTTGGAAGAGTTACCTCTTCTCCCGTCATTCTCAATAAAATGATGGTGCTGAATTAGTAATAGTATATTAATAAATGAGCACTTTTGCAGAATTTTTCAGTTTATCCTCTCATACATCATCTCAAAACAATTCTTTATGAGTTACCCTTGTCTTCATTTTATAAATGAAGCAATGAGATCCAGAAAACTTGAGAAAACACTCAGGTCACATGGTAAGTGATGTATCAAGGCTCAAACTTGGATCTTTTCACCGAAATCTCATACTTTCCACTACACTCCACCATTTCCAAGTGATCTTTATGTTCTCTTTCAGGGGCTGGGTTGGGTATGGGCTGCAAAGTTGTCTAGGGGGAGAGAGTAGGAGTCATGAATTAAGGATTAGCAGCAAGAGCTGTCTAAAATGGGCAAGGGCAGGTGCCTGGGGCAGGGGGGCTCAGTGGGTTAAGTGGCTGACTCTTGGTTTTGGCTGAAGTCCTGATCTCAGGGTCATAGGACCAAGCCCTGTTGGGCTTTGTGCTCAGTGTGTAGTCTCCTTGGGATTCTTTCCTTCTTCTTCCTCCTCCTCTGCCCTTCCCTGTGCACACACTCTTGTGCATGTGCTCTTGCTCTCTAAGATAAGATATTATATAAAAGTAAGACAAAATGGCCAAGAACATAGACAAAAACAAATCCAAGGAATAGATAGCTCTGTAGAAAAGGTGTTGAAGACTGGGAAAATATCAGAGGAAAAATCATACTGGGTGAAGCCCATGCAGAAAAATTGTTAAGGTGAACACTGTGTTTCATCTCCTATAATAATGGAACAATTATTCTTTTTAATTCACATTTTAACAATATTTAAATCATCTTAATTTATAAAATATCACCCAGGGAATTATAATTTAATAAAAATTCCTTTTGATCAAAAGTATAATCACTTAAGTTATAGACATTTCCTAAACTCAAATCAAGAAATAAATCAAAATTTCTTTTGAAGAAAAAGAAAAGTACTCAAGTTTCTTCCTGTGGCTCCAGATGTTCAGAAACAGGTTTACTTAGAAGTTGAATCTACCTTAAAAGTAATTTACCATTATTTTCAGGAAAGAGATAGAGGAATCTAGCACCTGGGAGGGAAAAATGAGGGCAACTGTTGATGGGTAGATATTTCTCTTTGCTACTAAAAAGCCAGGAAAAAATCTTGACAGGAAGTATCCCTGGGATGGTCCCCACAGGCTTTCTGGAGAAACAAGAGAATGAAGAAACCCTAGTTTCATGAATTGTCCCCTTAAATTCACTAACAACAAAGAAACTCGAATTTGAGGAAAAGGTAGAGGAAAAAAGATATATAGTAAAAGTGAGATCTGAGAAGAGGAGAGGAGGAAGATCCCCTCTTGGGGATCACCCTCTGGTGAAAGACTATAGACATTCTACTTGCCAGATGCCTTATTAGAAAAGGTACTCATGATCTGATAAATTCTGATTTATTCTCTAGTGATTTTATCCTTCCTGTAACACTAGGCAATCAATTCACCCAGTTCTGAATGTTTAGATTTCTTTCAGTTCTTTTCCTATAAATTCTATTTTCTCCATGGTATAAAGATACAGCTTAGTTTTTCATCACTTGCCCCTAGACTGGCTTTTCTTGATGACTCTTATACAGGATGACATCTTTTACGAATGACTATAACATATTCTCTTTTAACACAGTTAAACTCCAAAAATTTTACATTTCCCTTGAATTAGTTTTGGTAAGCTTCTTTTATGTAGTTGGTGTATAGGGGAGTGAAAACTTATGCTCAAAGCAAAAGACCCATAAAAAAATCTAATAACTGGGGGTGCCTGGGTGGTTCAGTGAGCTCAGGTCATGATCTCCGGGTCCTATGATCAAGTCCTGAGTTTGACTCTACACTCAGTGGGGAGTCTTCTTGAGATCTTTCTCCCTCACCCAGTGCACCTCCCCTCAGCCCCCTCATGCATGATCTCTCTCTCTCTCCCTCAAATAAATAAATCTTTTTTTTTTTAAATCTAGTAACTGTTCTGCAAGGAAATTCACAGAGATCAAGACCTAGGTTCATGTGTTCATGTGTTCGGGTAAGGCAGATACAGCTTCTCTGGGAGAAACTGTGGGACAACTTCAGGGCAGTCCAGTCCTTCTCAGAGCTGTCTGTGGTTGCTGTATCCATATCACACAAAGGCAATGAATCACACAGAGTACTTGTCAACATTTGACCCCCAGCCAAACCTAGTAACTAGGTATAACCTCATATTTAGAGATCCCATGATAGCTAGATTTCCTAATACAAATATACATCTCTTCAATAGTGGGTGACATACAAAGATAAGAAGGTATACACGTTAAGTATTTAATTTTCCAAAGATATTTTCCTTATGAGTTCTTAATCTGTGCCCAATTTGCTCATTTTATTGGAGCACTATATAAATGAGTCTTTTTATGGAATAAAGTTTGATTTTAGGGGGCACCATTTAATTTTACCTTCTTCATAGGAGTTGCACCCCTAAATCTGGCCATCTGGCCCCATGTAGCTAGAAAGAGGAAGAATTTGGCTCAATCAGGAAGAATATTTTAATGTTTCAAGTTGTCCACAGAAAAATGGGACTCTTAGGTGAAGTTTGCTGGCATGTGCCCCACCCACGGCATCCATGTGTCTGAGTGCCACTTAATTGAGACACTTCTGCCTCATTTAGAGCAATCCTCTGTGACCACCCCATTCCCAGCATGCATTTACAGATCTGCCCAGCAGAACTCTGAAGCTATCTCACATTTTTAGATATTGTCTCATCTTTTGGATTTAGTGATTTCTATTGGTTTCCTAGATCCACTCTCAAGATGCCAATTATTCTTTATACTCTACTTCATTTATTCAATAAATTTCAATTAAAGTTATAAAGTATGACAGGCACACTTCTAGGTCTTGGGGATGTAAAAGAGACAAAACACATACAGTCTTTCATCTTGCTTACATTTTAGTAGGAGAAAACATCACAAATAGATAAACAATATACATATATATGAAAAGACGGTGGTCAATACTAATAAAGAAATGTAAAGCAGAGTAAAGAGTTAAAGATGGGGTGCCTGGGTGGCTCAGTTGGGTAAGCATCTGACTCTTGATTTTGGCTCAGGTCATGATCTCAGGGCCATGAGATTGAGCCTGCATCAGGTTCTGTGCTGGGCATGGATCCTACTTAAGATTCTCTCTCTCTCTCTCTCTCTCTTTCTCTCTCTCTCTCCCTCTGCCCCCTCCCACCCCACCCCTTCTCTCTCTCTTAAAAAAAAAAAAGTTAAAGATGAATGGGCTGGATCTTCTACAGACAGTGACCAGAGAAGACTTCTATGTCTGATGAAGATATGATGTATAAAGTGGTAAGAGCATGAGAGAGGGATATAGATTTTTGCAAAGCAGGTATTCTAGACTGAGCTAACAGAAAGTGCAAAGTCCTGAGGTATGTTTGTGTTTTTGATGCACATCAAGGTTAGCTTCTCTGCCCCAGGTCTCTGGATCCTGGCCAACCACAACTCAGATCCAATCAGCCTCAATCTTAGGTGTACATCCATTATGGCCACCCACAAGGAGAAAGAATACTGAAAAGAAGAAGCCGGATAGCTTCTTGTTATGTGGTGTGAAAGGAGAGACTCTAGCACTGAGGGAGTGACTGGGATTCTACATATATGTCTACATCTAGGGCACCTACCAGTAAACTAAGGAAATGGGACCTGCATTATGTATTTAACCAGCAGTGTCTAATAATGTTGTCTTCATATTTGAGCAAGGCATACATTTTCAATTCCCAAGCATTTCCATCAAAGTAGAAAGATGCACAGAATGAGGGCTGAGATTTATTCTTTAAAGCAGAACTTTGATGTATTGATCAAATCCTTCTATTCCCCCACCCCTTGCTATGCTTCTGAATTTCATGGTTCATGGATTAGGATTGAATGAAGGTGATATTCTGATGAAGACATAACAAAGTTTTGGGGTTACCAGTGTAATGATGCATATTTTTTAGCTTCTTGCTTTAAGTCTTAATTTCCAAACAAAATAAACAGACAAAAGGAAAGATTAAAGTGTTATGGAAGAAAATGCGACAACTGGGTATTTTAAAGCTTGACATTTAAGTGGTTCTGAGGGCTCTTCACCATGTATGTGTAATAAATAATGAATAATAGTTACTGTAATGTACTTAGTCCTTATTATCTTCTAAACTCTATATTAATAGATTAATTCCTTACAAAATCTTTTTTTTTTATTTATTCCTTACAAAATCTCTTCTGGGGAGGGAAGTTACTTCAATTATCTCCATCTCACAGATGAGAGATCTGAGTCTTCGAATGACAAAGGGACCAGCCTGACATCGCAATGCCTGTGAATGGCAGAGCTGGGACTAGAACCCAGCTCCATCTGTCTCCACAGCCCAAGCTATTAGCCCACCACAGGATTCTGCCTCCATAGCAGTGAAAGATAATTAGAGTACTTAGGAATCAGAGTCTTACTTATGCTCCCATCATGAAGAAAACAATATCAGTTAATATAAGGAAGAGTTCCTGCCTTGACTGAAGTTGGCAGGTAAAATTCATTCATTTTGGAACTCATTTCTCAAGGTTTAAGGTGGCTAGAAGTGAAACTGAAAAATAAACCTCTAATATGTTACACCTGGTAAGGTGCATACCCCCTCATCTCAACATTAGGGGCAGACTGTTGCCTAACTTCAAATTCTTAATAAAGTGGAAGAATATTGGGCCAGGGAGAAGGGAGAGCTTGGGTAGTGGTTAGGTAAGCAGGGAGGGGAATAAGGACAGGGACACAGTCTCAGCAGCAGCTTGTGGGTGAGAATATTTACATAAAGCATGAGGCTCAATCTGCTAGGGATTCATTGCTCAGACTAGTGTTCGTGAAGTGAGCTCCCCTGTTCCCTCTTCCAGCTGTGAGGGCTGCTTTGCAGTCAGGTGTAACAGAATCAGCCCTGCCTTACTAGGCTGGAAACCAAACCTGCCATTCCAGTCTCTCCAATCACGGGGGACCCTGGAGAGGTGGGTTAACCTCAATGGACCCTTTTCTCATCTAAAAAAAAAAAAAGGAAGACAATTGAGTAGACTATCCCTTCCAGCAATTGTGTGAATCAAGGAGAATTTACAGCTGTTGCCATTCATTAAGTTCAAATTAAGTCACCTAATTATTTTATCTCTTGTTAGATAGAAGGTAAGCTCCTGAAAAGCACATGGTATAGTAGGTGACTCCTAGAGGGAGCTCAGCAAATATCTGCTCATTGACTATATCTACAAAATACACATGGGGACAAATGGCCAAAGAACCCTAGGATATATCCGCTGAGTCCTATTTTAGGATGGAAAGCAACACTCATCCTTCTCATACAACAGTAATATTTACCAGATGCTTATTACCCTAAAAATTGCTTTCGTTTGATATTGTGACTAAAAGTAAATGGTAAAATAGTCTGTAAAGTATAATCTTACCTTTAAAAAAAAAAAAAGAACAGCATATGTATGTTAATGAACCAAAAATGTTGGAGGCACTAAGCAATTGACAGTGGTTTTCTGGGAAAGAGGCTGAAGCAGAAATATGACTGGATTTTTACTTTCTACACCATGTACCTCATTACATCTGCATTTTGTATCATATTGTAGTACATATATCATTGTTTAGGGTTTTGGTTGCTGAAATACTCTAATTGTTCCAACTAGTCTGGCCAGGAATTGCTTGTGTCACATGTTACATGTCAGCCTATGTAAAAAACTAAACCCAAAGGATTTTCTCGAACCTAAAGATACTGCCTTGCTTTTTACACTGCAGGGGGTGGGAAAAACACACACACACACACACACACACACACACAGATAATGTTTTTTCCAGTTAATGCAAGTGTGAATGAAATAGTCTTACTTTTTTTTTTTTCTTTCAGTTCCTGTGACCCCCAGGAGAGAAGGCTGTGGGCTGATTATTAGAGCATTTGAGTGTGTGGGTTTGCCTGGAAGCAAGAGCTAGCAAAGGCTGGAAGATGAGACTGACGATAAAGCATGCTCAGCTTGTAGAGCTCTGAGCTGAACAGCATTACTCTCGACCAGATTTTATTTCTTGTTAATTATATCCGATTCCACTTGATTATGGATTTCAATGAATTTAAAAGGTTGGGGGTGGGGGTCACTTCTCCATGCTATTCATCACAAACATCAATAAAAAGAGCACCCCAGAAACCCTTGACCATCAGCCGTGCAAATATATTACCCCTCATTGTGATGGATTTGCTCCAGTAATTATGATCACCTTTTCTTCAGTCTGTGTCTGTGAGCATTTCTAGAACACTTGATGCCATAATACCCAAAGAAAGAGCCCTTTCTGACATAATGGAGGCAATATAAAATATGTGCTTTCCTGTCTTGTAAAAATTTATGACATTCACACAAAGAGGGGTATTTATTTCCTATGTGTATGCATCTCTGCTTTTCGTTGTTATAGATGAATGGGAAAAGATAAATGTACCACAGAAGGAGGGAATAATGGCAGGGAGGGGAGCTGACTGCTGACTTCCCATCTAGTGAATCCAGACAAGCTGCTGAAGCCCTGCACTCAAGGTTCTGAGGATGGCAGGAGGTGATGGGGTGATCTGTCACCCCAGCCTTTGAGAATCAGAAGGATCAAGTGGGATGAGCATAGGCTTTGAACTCAGGCCTAGGTTGGAGTCCAGCTCTAGCTTTGAAAGCTTGGGAAAGCTAACTGACCTTTGCTCAGCTGTCGAATGAGATATTAATAATGTCTATTCCAGCATGCTGGAGAAACTAAGGAAATAATACATGTACAATATGTGTATAATATATGTAAAGCCATGGATGGTACTTGGTAGATACCCCCTAAAAAGTCCCTCCCTTTAACTCTTTTTCTCATCTCTATTACCAGTCCTTTCCTTCCTTTCCTAATTTTTTTTTGGCAGAAATAGCCAAGGTTTTGTGCTTTTTTTTTTTTTTTTTTTTTAGCCTTCTGATCACAAATCTTCAAAACAAGCCAGCACTACCATAATCCAAAATCAGCCAAGTTGATGGGTAGAATAATTTTCTTTTTTCCATCCTGGGTCTTCAAAAACCTCAAAAATATAGACCTAGATAAACTTACAAATGAAGACGAC